>NC_053123.1:34428675-34451175 GCF_010015445.1 Perca fluviatilis | reverse complement strand
TGTTCAGGCCGTTGAAGATGTTCACCTGAAACATCAAACACAGCACAGGGAGTCAGAGTGTGTGTGTGTGTGCGTGTGTGCATGTCTGTGTGTGTGTGCGTCTGTCTGCATATGTGCACATGTGTGTGTGTGTGTGTGTGTGTGTGTGTGTCTGTCTTACATAACCCAGCGCCTTGTCTCCACGAGGTACTCCGGTCACATAATCTGTTGAGAGGAAATCACAACTGTGACTACGAATGCAACTGTCACTTATTCCTATGATCGATCGATCGATCATTCATACATACATACATACATACATACATAGGCCCACAAGGTTGTTGTTTTTAATACAACACCCCCCAAATGACTCAGTTCACTGATAGTTGATTTTCATTATAGAATCCAAATCGTAGTTCTGCTGCAGCTCCAACAACAGACGATGATCCTTGAATGCATCCCGACCAGTTCAATCTTTAGTGGTTTTAACAGTGAAGGGGGAGTCGAGCGCTGTTCTTACCTTCTTTTCCATCGGAGTTGAAGTCTCCGACAGTCACCGAGTATCCTGTGAACACACACAGACGTCCATTCACTCAGTGGAGCTACAGAAACCTTTAAGTTAACAATAACACACACACACACTGTGGGATGGTTTAGCACCCAAAGAACAGATGCTCAAAGTAGATCGTGTCTGGATTAAAACTAATCAAAGGTGTCTGTCTGTCTGTCAGTGTGTGTCTGTGTCAGTGTCAGTGTGTGTGTGTATGTCTGTGTGTCTGTGTGTGTGTATGTGTCTGTTTGTGTGTGTCAGTGTGTATGTGTGTGTCTGTGTCTGTGTGTGTGTCTGTGTCAGCGTGTGTGTGTCACCGTTTGTGTGTGTATGTGTGTCTGTGTGTGTGTGTGTATGTCTGCGTGTGAGTTAGTGTGTGTCTGTGTCAGTGTGTGTGTCAGTGTGTGTGTGTGTCTGTCTGTCTGTGGTTACCTAGGTAACTGTCATCGTACTGAGCACTGGCCGACTTGGTGGCGAGGGTGTTTCCGTACGGAGTGATGTATTGCTTGTCAAACCGGGTAAAAATCTCTGAGACGTCATCAGAAATCAGCTGACCTGCAGAGAGAGAGAGAGAAAGAGAGAGCGTTAGAGATAAAGAAAACCAGAGAGAACGAGGGTGGAACAAAGAAGAACAAGAAGAGATCGAAGCCAAAGAAGAGGGGGGAGAACAGAAAGAAATGATTTCATACTCAAGTTTGTTTACAAGCTGGAACACTTTGAAAAAGGAGCCACGGTGTTAACCAGTGTCTAATCACAACCAGAGGGGCGTGTGTGTGTGTGTGTGTGTGTGTGTGGTTTGTGGTGTGTGTGTGTGTGTGTGTGTGTGTGTGTGTGTGTGTGTGTGTGTGTGTGTGTGTTTGTTGACTCAACAGGAAACAATAATTAGGCTAACACACCCCAGGGAAAAAAAAAAGAGAACATGTGTGATTGACTCAGCGTTCAGGATATATTCTGTGTGTCACACCCTCTAAAGTCTGGCGGTTACACAAACATGGATTACAACACACACACACACACACACACCACACATACAATACATAACACACACAATACACAACACACCACACACACAACACCCACAAACACAGACACGTACTGACACACACACACACACACACACACACACACAGAGAAACAGACACACACACACACAGAACACATACGTACTGACACACACACACACACACAAATACACAACACACACACACACACAATACACAACACACCACACCCACAAACACAGAGACGTACTGACACACACACACACACCACACACACACACACACACACACACACACACACACACACACACACACACACACACACACACACACACACACACACACACACACACACACACACACACACAGAGAACACATACGTGCCCGACACACACACACACACACACACACACACACACAGAACACATACGTACTGACACACACACACACACAAATACACAACACACATACAACACACAACACACCACACACACACAGAGACGTACTGACACACACACACACACACACAAACACCACACACAAATACACAACACACATACAATACACAACACACCACACACAACACGCACCGACGTGACTGACACACACACACACACACACACACACACACACACACACACACACACACACACACACCCCTTGCCTACCTGCTTATTATAATTAAAGTCTTAGGGTGGTGATGATGCAGCCCACAGTGACTCTGCTCTGTCAGTCTTTGTTCAGCTAAGTCAAGCATACGGTCACATTTAAATCATGCATTTGAAATGTAATAACAATAAGTTGTTTCAACCGGCCACGCCCTTTTTTCATTGTGCTGCCCCGTGTCAGCGTTGATGTAAAGAAGTGAAATGAGAGCATTAGGTCCTCCTTAGCTCGGAAACTTGAGAAACACTACCTTGTTTAAATCACACTTTTTGGAACATCAATGCTTTTTTAGATTTCCAAGAATCTCCACTGCTGAAGCACAAACTCATTTTTCAACTCATAAACTAAGAACTTTATTTACAGGCTACGAGAAAAAAGGATCCAAGTTGTAATGAAGAGGACTTCTCCTTAAAAAGGGCTGTTGGGAGAACTGCCATCTATCTGCTGCTGCCAGCTGGCGACAACTTTTCGTTATTCACAGGAAGCCGTCTCTGGTGCTTAACCTAAAGCTTCAGCCAGTGGTCATCCACTCTAGAACATCCACGGCCAGTTGTGGGAGCGTCACATGACCCTTGTGTGGTCCTCGGGTCAAATTTGAAGTTTTTTTATATCAGAAATGTGGCTTTCTTACAACCAAATTGCCCCAAAATAACTAGGAGGCATGAATGTACGATGTATGGATCCCATAAACATATACAGTGGCGCTCATAATAGTTTAAAGTTGAGTAAAAAGAGGAATAAAAAAAATAAAAAATAAATCATCTTTTGGAAATTGATCTTAATGCCTTAATTAAAAAAATGAGGAAAAATCCAACCTTTTAAGGACACCAATTCTCTTTGTGAATGAATAATGTATCGTAAATAAATAAATAAAATACAGGGGGAATAAGTCTTTAAATTCAACCTTTAAACTATGAGTTACTGCATGGTCACTTCTGTTGACGTTCCAAGGAAATTCAAAAGAAAACCAGAGCAAGCTCACCCCTCCCCCCCCATGTTTCTGTAACTGTCATGACTAACTGACTAACTGTCACTAACCCCCCCCCTCCCCCCCAACCATCTTGTCTGTGATTGGCTGGAACGTGGTTGGTTGTATTTTGGTGCACAGCCTGTGCCCCTAGTGTTTGTTTGACGTTTACAAGCCCTGTGTGGTCTCCCGAGACCGGGCTTTTTCACGGTGTTTTCAGGAACCAGGCAGCTAGCGGATCAACGAGCGCTACCCCGTGCTAAGTACCCCGGTTAAGTTGTGACAGGACCGACGAACGCGATGAGATTTGTTTGCTGTATTGTCGAGTTCCAATCCTACACGGAGAACTTGTTCGTGTATGCGTTCACCTTTACGGTTTCTCTCAAAAATGATGATCGAATGAAATTCCTTTTTACAACAAAGGCAAAGATCGTTTACACTCATCTTCTTCTTCTACTTCTACTTCCAGTGCGCGTGCAGTTGAGTTCTGTTGACAACTATGCGTCGCTGAAACATACGTCACATGCTCTGATTGGTTGTAGGTCTATCTATTGCTCTGATTGGTTGTAGGTCTATCTGTTGCTCTGATTGGTTGTAGGTCTATCTGTTGCTCTGATTGGTTGTAGGTCTATCTGTTGCTCTGATTGGTTGTAGGTCTATCTGTTGCTCTGACTGGTTGTAGGTCTATCTGATTGGTTGTAGGTCTATCTGTTGCTCTGACTGGTTGTAGGTCTATCTATTGCTCTGACTGGTTGTAGGTCTATCTGTTGCTCTGACTGGTTGTAGGTCTATCTGTTGCTCTGACTGGTTGTAGGTCTATCTGTGGCTCTGACTGGTTGTAGGTCTATCTGTGGCTCTGACTGGTTGTAGGTCTATCTGTGGCTCTGACTGGTTGTAGGTCTATCTGTGGCTCTGACTGGTTGTAGGTCTATCTGTTGCTCTGACTGGTTGTAGGTCTATCTGTTGCTCTGACTGGTTGTAGGTCTATCTGTTGCTCTGACTGGTTGTAGGTCTATCTGTGGCTCTGACTGGTTGTAGGTCTATCTGTGGCTCTGACTGGTTGTAGGTCTATCTGTTGCTCTGACTGGTTGTAGGTCTATCTGTTGCTCTGACTGGTTTTAGGTCTATCCGTTGCTCTGACTGGTTGTAGGTCTATCTGTGGCTCTGATTGGTTGTAGGTCTATCTGTTGCTCTGACTGGTTGTAGGTCTATCTGTTGCTCTGATTGGTTGTAGGTCTATCTGTTGCTCTGACTGGTTGTAGGTCTATCTGTTGCTCTGACTGGTTGTAGGTCTATCTGTTGCTCTGATTGGTTGTAGGTCTATCTAATTGAGTGCAGAGGCATTTTCTTTCCTGGTTGGGTTGAAACACGCTCCATAAACACAGCCCAACGGAGCAGCATCAGACGTCAGGCTAGTAACCCAGTGCAGTTTTAAAGAAAATGTAATTTGTAATTTAATAGTAAGTGTTTCATAGTTGTAGGTCATCTCACCCTGCCAGTAGAAGCTGCCAGGTCCTCCCACCACCACTCGGTTGCTCTTCTGAAACCACAAAGACAAAGAAAGAGACTCTCACTTGTTCTTCAGCCTCTTAAGGTCAGTGGTAGAGGAAGATTCAGTAGAGGTGTGAACCTTCGCTGATCTCCCGATTCGATTACAATTAACATGTCAGCGATTCGATTCAATTCGATATCACGATGCGTCAAATACATTTTTCTTTTAAAGCCATGTAGGATATTTAATTCATAGCTTTTCAAGCTTCAGAAACCAAACATTCTGCAGTGCTCTAATACTAAATAAACTGGATACATAAAACTATACAGCACTGAGCACATGGCACCTCCTGAATGTGCAAAACACATACCAGAATATATAAACAGAAATGTTGTTAGGCCTACATTAAATTGTAAACAGAAATAATCGATTATGAGCCGGCCGATTATCGACACAGCATTGTCCACGTCCACGATTCCATGCATCGATTATTTGATTAATTTCAACAGCTCTAGTATTCAGATCCTCTAATTCAGTAAAAGGACTAGTACCACTCTGTCACAAGTACAAATAAAAGGCAGAAGTGTTTTTCGGGGGTTTCTACCTTGAGGAAGTCGACACTGAAGCCGGCCTGGCAGAAGCCCTGCCCCTCGGGAGAGTTAGCACCTGGACACGGGAAGAAAACATAGAATATATCATGAAGAGAAGAGCAGTTATTAACGATATAATGGCAGACATTCAGCGTTCCTGGGTGGAGGTGTACTGCACGTTATCGCTAATGAAAGACAGACGGGCGGAGGAAAAGAACGGACTCGATCTGCAGGGCGAGTACTCGACCACGGTCGCTCCTTTCTTCAGGTAACACGTTCCCACCGGCTCTCGCTCGGACACGCCGAAGGTCGACCACTGGTACAGGGGAGCACAGGCCTGGGAACACACACACACACACACACACACACACACACACACACACACACACACACACACACACACACACACACACACACACACACACACACACACACACACACACACACACACACACACACACACACACACACAGAGAAACACACACACACACACAGAGAAACACACACACACAGAGAAACACACACACACACACACAGAGAAACACACACACACACACACAAAGAAACACACACAGAAAATACACACACACACACACACACACACACACACACACACACACACACACACACACAGAGAAACACACACACAGAGAAACAGACACACACACACAGAAAAACACACACACAGAAACAGACACACACAGAGAAGCAGACACACACACACAGAGAAACAGACAGACACACACACAGAGAAACATACAGACACACACACACACACAGAAACAGACACACACACACACACACACACACAGAAACATACACACACACACACACACACACACACACAAAACAAACACACACAAACATACATACAGACACACAAATAAGATGAGAACATATTTGAAATAAAAATTCAAGTCCAAATTAAAAGGCAAGCATTATTATACTTCAGAACAACAGTGTCAGTGTGTGTGTGTGTGTGTGTGTGTGGTGTGTGTATCTCACCAGGATGTGTTCTCCATCAGATCGTACCGAGGCACCGAACCACTGCTTGGATTTAAACTCCATCTGAGCTCCTTGGCCATTCTTCCTGTCATCTGCAGAGAGACACACAGACGGTAGAATTAGGAAGGAATTTAACACCTTAAACAACTACGCCTCAGGCTCCAAAATCAGTATACTGCTGCAATTACACGGTCTGTTTGAATAATCTCATTAACATAACATAAAAGTAACACTTATGAGATGTAATGTATGTAGCGGTGAACACGTCAGTACATACGTTACTGGGTCAGAGTAAATGAAGATGGAACAATAAATGCATAAATGGAAGTTTTCAGAAAGATCTATACACTTTTAGAGTGAACATCTGTGTGAAATGATGCAGAGCCAGTCCAAACCCTCTAGAATAGGGGTCTTCAACATTTTTTAAGCCAAGGAGCCCTTAACTGAAAGAGAGACGGAGCAGGGACCCCCTACTACATACAGTACAGGCCAAAAGTTTGGACACACCTTCTCATTCAATGAGTTTCCTTTTTATTTTCATGACTATTTACATTGTAGATTCTCACTGAAGGCATCAAAACTATGAATGAACACATATGGAATTATGTACTTAACAAGAAAGTGTGAAATAACTGAAAACATGTCTTATATTTTAGATTCCTCAAAGTAGCCACCCTTTGCTTTTTTAGATAACTCTGCAAACCCTTGGTGTTCTCTCAATGAGCTTCATGAGGTAGTCACCTGAAATGGTTTTACCTTCACAGGTGTGCTTTGTCAGGGTTAATTAGTGGAAGTTTTTCCCTTATTAATAAAAAAATGTAAATGTACAATGTAAATAGTCATGAAAATAAAAAGGAAACGCATTGCATGAGAAGGTGTGTCCAAACTTTTAGCCTGTACTGTATATTGTAGAATATGAAGTTGCATAATAAACTGGGCCTACAATAAGTTGCAGGGCGGCCAAATGCCTTTATACATAGGCTGCCTTTTTGTGCATAGAAATACTAAGCTATTAAAATAGCCTACTAATTGTTGGCATGACTTTATAAATAATGTTCAAAATACATGTGTCACATTGAATCCATCTGTGGATGGCCTTAGTGAAGCACAGAGGGAGAGAGGTTTTAGTAGAGGCATGTTATTGTTAGAATGAGAAGGTGCCAGAGTAATAAACTTGCCTTGCCTATGCATAAGACAATAAGAACCTATGCCAAACATTACACACACCCCTATCTTTTGTCTTTTATTGGGTCATGTGTGTCTTCATTTGTATTGCACTATAGACACATTTAAAAACAACAACAACAACAACAACAACACACAACACACAACAAGAACGGGCTTTTACGGTTCAAAAAAGGTTGCCAGAATTCTCACAAACCACCCAAAACAGACACACATAATGACACACACACAAAGACACACATAATGACACACACACAAAGACACACATAATGACACACACACACACACACACACACAGCTGAGTCTATAAATGTCTGTGCGGAGCTTTGATGGTCTTCAGTCTCTAAGTCTGGCGACAGATGGACAGACACGCTGAATATGAGTGAGGGAGGAGAAGCAGGAGTTTAAAATGAACTCATGTTTATGGGCTACGCTGGGTTTTTCTAAATTAATTTTAAAGACATTTGCAAGCTCTACTGATTATATTCTCACCATGTAGACATTTGACGTACAGAACGAATAAACGTGTATATATATACATATATTTTAAATGCTGATTTGGCCCATTGCATGTTTTCCTGAGCCTGATGAAGCCATGAGAGAAACAAGGTGCTCCTGTCAGCATTTGTAAAAGATTCTTGATTATAGTGGTGTCTGCTGAGTGGACTCTCTCTCTCCCTCTCTCTCCCTCTCTCTCTGTGTCTCTCTCTGTGTCTCTCTCCGTGTCTCTCTCTCTCTCTCTGTGTCTCTCTCTCCGTGTCTCTCTGGCTCTCTCTCTCTCTCTCTCAGTAAATTACTTACTCGTGGTCACACATGAAGACCATGTATGTCATATGTAATGTCCTCTTGGGTCAAAAACACTTTTTGATGCTTTTTTTCCCCGATGACTTTGACACTATTTCTGACATTTTTTGTCATGTTTTTGTTGGTTTTTCCAACGTCTTGACACATTTTTCCACTACCACCAACTTCTAACCAATATCGTTTCTTATTTTTAGGAATTCATGGCCAATAAACCTTGTGTATATGAAGTTATACCTCATTTTTCAGTTAAAAAAAGCTGCAAGTAGGAATCATTTTGACTAATATTAGAGGAACGTATGTTGATGGATAATCAGAGACCGGTGTACAGTAGGGCTGTGCAATTAATCGAAATTTAAATAGCGATTACGATTTCCGATCCAAATGACTACAAATACAGAATAATCGAGAAAAACAATTATTTAGCTCATTACGTTTTGCACGTAAACTCTTATTTTCCCTTTCGTGTTCTGAATGAAAAAATGAAGTTTCAATAGGAAAAGTATTACGGCAAAGTTCATAGTTGTATGTTTTTAACTGTTGATTTATTTAACTTTCTCCAGTTTTTTTAAGTTCAATAATGGCAACAGAAGTCAACGAGTTAATCGTGTCAAATTATCGTGATTTCAATATTGACTGAAATAATCGTGATCATACTTTTTCCCCCATAATCGAGCAGCCTTTGACATACATGTACAGTATGTCAAAGTTTAGACAGGATACCGTTTAAACAATTTACATTATTTTTCAAATGCTATATATTAAATAAAACACTCAGTATCAGTAGTTGTACTTGCGGAGAGCGTTGCAGGGAAGCATCCATGTTATTTTTGGGTTAATATGGTTAAAAAGAAACCCATATTTCTGATATAGAGATTTTGAAAACGGGTCAAATTTCGACGCAGCGGCCTGCGACTTGTGGGGTGTGTGGTTTGAGGCGGTGTGAGAGTCCCATACAGCAAACAGGAAACATTACTGCCTCTATCTCTGCCACGAGAACATTTAAAAACACACCAAACACAAGCTGTGGACTGGCCGGGAGTTTGTGGAACAGCTGACTGTTTCCTCAGTCCCTCATTCTCTTTACTTTCTCTCTTTCTCCGGGGAAATGAAGCTGCCTTTAAATACGCTCGGAAATGTCGAGATCTATAAACCATCTGACCGAAAACAGTAACTGTGAAATACAGTCGCCTTGTACTACAGTTGGGGGTTAAAGAACACAACAGGACAGCAACACACATTTGGAGACACTCCCAACACCGCACAACCCTGCAGAGAATCCCTGGATCTTTGGTATGAACGCGACAGGCAGACAGACAGGCAGACAGACGGACTCAGACACACATAGACAGACAGACACACAATCAGACAGACATACAGACAGAAACACACACACACACACACAGACATGAACACACAGACAGACAGACAGACAGACACACTGACAGACAGAGACACACACACATAGACAGACCGACACACAAACAGACAGACAGACAGACACACACACAGACTGACAGACAGAAACACACACAGACACAGAAACACAGACAGACACACACGAACACACACAGACAGAGAGAAAGACAGACCGACTGACGCACAGAGACAGACACACACACACACACACACAGACACAGACAGACACACACAGAGTACACATACTGCCGTGTATAAACACTGTTTGTGTGTGTAGGTATAAAGAGACAGCCAGCAGCTCTCAGTCTGCAGCCAGCTGGCTTAAGTGGCGCTGCGTTCAAAGACAAACCGAGCACCGAGTCGCTGCTGAAATAAAAGCAGCAGCCCCACACAAATCAGACACAATGAGGAGATGACAAGCAGATAAATATCTAAGCCTGGTCGGGGGTGTTAACAGCAGACGGTGAGGAAATGTTTGGGGAGTTCCCATCCTCATCATCATCATCAGGTTGGGAAACTCCGGCCTGTGGCTGCAGGATTCTGGTACCCACCACACATTGTGGGTGAAGAACAAAAAGGGTTTAGTTGCCCACATTTGGGCAATAGATTGGATGTTTAATCCCCCGGTCTGTAATTATGTTGCTCGTGATGCCGGCCAGACATGATGCCAGGTGTTTGTGCCAGCTCGACAGACTCTTTTGTGTCTTTGGTTTGTCGACTTAAATCCTAAATTACCAAAGAAATGAGTTCACGTCCACAATAACATGACGGGAAACACATCCGGCTACGAGGGTTTAATTAATCAGAGCTCCGGCTAACGACTACTGTCATTATTAATCAATCTGCTGAATGAAATGCCCACATCAGAGGCCTGGTCCACACAAACACTGTCAAACTGGTATTCTTGGGTTTTCTCCGGGCCAAATCTTTGCCAGTCCAATCAGCGAGTCCGGTAGGACCAGGCTAGTGGACCAGAGTCTGGCAGGACCAGGCTAGAGTACCAGAGTCTGATAGGACCAGGCTAGTGGACCAGAGTCTGGTAGGACCAGGCTAGAGTACCAGAGTCTGGTAGGACCAGGCTAGAGTACCAGAGTCTGGTAGGACCAGGCTACACATACACTGGTATTTTTGAAAAAACTCCTATTCTAAAAACAAAATCCAGTTCACACATCTAGACAAAAAAAAAAAAAAAAAAAAAATCAATCAATCAGTCTAAATGAAAACACCTTTTTAAATGAAAAAATTGTGAGCGTGTGTTTGTTTCTGTGTGTCTGTGTGTGTGTGTGTGTGTGTGTGTGTGTGTGTGTGTGTCTGTGAGTGTGTGTGTGTGTTTGTCTGTGTCAGTTTGTGAGTGTGTCTGTGTGTGTGTGTGTGTGTGTGTGTGTGTGTGTGTGTGTGTGTGTCTGTATGTCTGTTTGTGAGTGTGTGTGTGTGTGTCTGTGAGTGTGTGTGTGTGTTTGTCTGTGTCGGTTTGTGAGTGTGTCTGTGTGTGTGTGTGTGTGTGTGTGTGTGTGTGTGTGTCTGTATGTCTGTGAGTGTGTGTCTGTTTCTGTGTGTCTGTGTATGTGTGTCTGTTTGTGAGTGTCTGTGTGTGTGTGTGTGTGTGTGTGTGTGTGTGTGTGTGTGTGTGTGTGTGTGTGTCTCGGTGTGTCTATTTGTATGTGTGTCTGTTTGTGAGTGTCTCTGTGTGTGTGTGTGTGTGTGTGTGTGTGTGTGTGTGTGTGTGTGTGTGTGTTTGTGTGTGTGTGTGTGTGTGTCTGTTTGTGTGTGTGTCTGAAAAAAACAACAACTTGTGTTTACATGTTGAACCAGCTTAATGCGGACGTAGAGGGCCTGAGTCATATTCATATCTTTCTTTTCTCACTCACTTCCTGTTCCAAACTGCCCAATAAAAGCACAACGATATATTTCTGGACGAGTCACACTTCTGGAGGAAAAATCCAGCAGGATCGAAAGCAAATGGTGTGTCATGGTTAGAGAGAACAGAAAAGGTGGGACTAGCACGCTGAGTCACAGTCATAACACACATTCCAGTTAATTCTGTTCTCTGGGCCGATAAAGCTCTGGCCAGCAAATCACCGAGGTTACAACAACAAAGGCCTCTATTGTGTGAGGACACACACACACACACACACACACTCACACACTCACACACTCACACACTCACACACAGACTCTCACACACTCACACACAGACTCTCACACAGAGACACACAGACTCATACACAGAGACACACACACACACGCACACAGACTCATATACACACACACACAGACACACACTCCTATGCATACAGACACACACACGCACAGACACAGCACACACACACACAGACACACTCATATATATATATACACACATACACACACACAGACACAGCCTCACACAGCCACAAACACACACACAGACTCATGTACACACAGACACACACTCATATGCATACAGACACACACATACGCACAGACACATAGACACACACACAGACACAGCCTCACACACAGCCACAAACACACACACACAGGCTCATATACACACACAGACACACACTCATATGCATACAGACACACACACGCACACACACACACACAGCCTCACACACTCACATGCACACAGACACACACACACGTGCACACACACACAGAGGCTCTTACACACACACACACACACACACACACACACACACACAGTAACATAACTAGGCCGCTGCTCACTAACAGATTTCCAGCCAGAGGCGACAGCATCAGTGTTGGGTTTGGATCAGTCGGAGGAGTTCAGATGTGTGTCGGTCCTGAGAAGTAAACACACTCTTCAGGAGACGTATTAAAGCTGCGTGAGACTCATTCACCTTTTATGGACATAACAGGTCTGAACAGCACCGAGCACCAAGGCGTCCTGTAGGTATTCGTGTGCTGTTAGTGGAGCTAGAGACCGGGGGTTCAGGTCCCGTTTGAGAAGAAAAGATAACAGAGAGTTTTTTTTTTTAAGTTTAGGGAACAAACGGAGCTCATGGAAATGGAAAATGCTAATTATGCATTGAATTATACCATCTTATAGATCGCATTTTTCTGCAGGGACTGATCAGCAGTGTATGTGTATGTATGGGACGCAGCCCATGTTTGAGAAACAGCAGGCTGTTTTTAACACAAAAAATGTGATTGCTTGATAGCAAAAAAAACAACTCAAAAGTCGCACAATAGAGCTTTTTCACGGCAGACATGTTGACATGTCATAGTAGGAAAAGCACAGGTGTGTTCAGACCCATTAATGATGGCTGCATTCCACTTAGGAGAGACCCTGGTATTAAACCATTACTGATGGCTGCATTCCACTTAGGAGAGACCCTGGTATTAAACCATTACTGATGGCTGCATTCCACTTAGGAGGGACCCTGGTATTAAACCATTACTGATGGCTGCATTCCACTTAGGAGAGGTCCTGGTATTAAACCATTACTGATGGCTGCATTCCACTTAGGAGAGACCCTGGTATTAAACCATTACTGATGGCTGCATTCCACTTAGGAGAGGCCCTGGTTTTAAACCATTAATGATGGCTGCATTCCACTTAGGAGAGACCCTGGTATTAAACCATTAATGATGGCTGCATTCCACTTAGGAGAGGTCCTGGTATTAAACCATTAATGATGGCTGCATTCCACTTAGGAGAGACCCTGGTATTAAACCATTACTGATGGCTGCATTCCACTTAGGAGAGACCCTGGTATTAAACCATTACTGATGGCTGCATTCCACTTAGGAGAGGCCCTGGTATTAAACCATTACTGATGGCTGCATTCCACTTAGGAGAGACCCTGGTATTAAACCATTACTGATGGCTGCATTCCACTTAGGAGAGGCCCTGGTATTAAACCATTACTGATGGCTGCATTCCACTTAGGAGAGGTCCTGGTATTAAACCATTACTAGCTAAGTTTCCATCCACTTGTCAATCGAATTATCTGAAGTTCGGTAAAAAAAACTCATGCGAATAAAGTTTCCATCAAACAGCTTTAAAGCGAATAAAAACCTGTGCGTAATGACGTCACATGCTGTTTTACGATTAAATTGGTATATCAAATTGATTTGAGACATTTTATGATGTTTCCATTCATTTTTGCACTGAATCGCACAAGATTCAAGCGAACTTTTGCGAACAAAGTTTTGCTAGACAAAAGTAGTTGTTAATATTAGAAGCCAAGCTATAGCCTAAGCTCCGATGGACCTTTGGCTGAGGATCTGATCCAGCTCATCAACAAGGTGGAACTTGCCTTATATTTTCCCTCCGGCACAGCTGAGAGAAAACTCTCTTTCTTGAGCCGTGTATCGCTGTTTGAGCGCCTTCGTCGTAAGGGACATTCTGAAACGCTTAACGTGAAAAAGCTTAACGTGGTTTAATATCTGAACAATGATCAATCATCACCAGATGTATCATGGTCATATCTTGTCATGAACACTTAAGCCTGTCAAAAAAACTAAATCGAAATCCAATGATTATAGAAGTTATCTCACGTTAAAGCCCATGTTGCAAGTTAACCACCACTGTTGATTAATAGGTACATATAGCACTCAATATACAGTGCCTTGCGAAAGTATTCGGCCCCCTTGAACGTTTCGACCTTTTGCCACATTTCAGGCCTCAAACATAAAGATATAAAACTGTAATTTTTTGTGAAGAATCAACAACAAGTGGGTCCCAATTATGAAGTGGAACGAAATTCATTGGCTATTTCAAACTTTTTAACAAATAAAAACTGAAAAAGTGAGGCGTGCAAAATTATTCAGCCCCTTTACTTTCAGTGCAGCAAACTCTCTCCAGAAGTTCAGTGAGGATCTCTGAATAATCCAATGTTGACCTAAATGACTAATGATGATAAATAGAATCCAGCTGTGTGTAATCAAGTCTCCGTATAAATGCACCTGCTCTGTGATAGTCTCAGAGGTCCGTGTAAAGCGCAGAGAGCATCATGAAGAACAAGGAACACACCAGGCAGGTCCGAGATACTGTTGTGGAGAAGTTTAAAGCCGGTTGGATACAAAAATTTCCCAAGCTTTAAACATCCCAAGGAGCACTGTTCAAGCGATAATATTGAAATGGAAGGAGTATCAGACCACTACAAATCTACGAACCGGCCGTCCCTCTAAACTTTCAGCTCATACAAGGAGAAGACTGATCAGAGATGCAGCCAAGAGGCCCATGATCACTCTGGATGAACTGCAGAGATCTACAGCTGAGGTGGGAGACTCTGTCCATAGGACAACAATCAGTCGTATACTGCACAAATCTGGCCTTTATGGAAGAGTGGCAAGAAGAAAGCCATTTCTTAAAGATATCCATAAAAAGTGTCGTTTAAAGTTTGCCAAAAGCCACCTGGGAGACACGCCAAACATGTGGAAGAAGGTGCTGTGGTCAGATGAAACCAAAATCGAACTTTTTGGCAACAATGCAAAACGTTATGTTTGGCGTAAAAGCAACACAGCTCATCACCCTGAACACACCATCCCCACTGTCAAACATGGTGGTGGCAGCATCATGGTTTGGGCCTGCTTTTCTTCAGCAGGGACAGGGAAGATGGTTCAAATTGATGGGAAGATGGATGGAGCCGAATACAGGACCATTCTGGAAGAAAACCTGATGGAGTCTGCAAAAGACCTGAGACTGGGACGGAGATTTGTCTTCCAACAAGACAATGATCCAAAACATAAAGCAAAATCTACAATGGAATGGTTCACAAATAAACATATCCAGGTGTTCGAATGGCCAAGTCAAAGTCCAGACCTGAATCCAATCGAGAATCTGTGGAAAGAACTGAAAACTGCTGTTCACAAACGCTCTCCATCCAACCTCACTGAGCTCGAGCTGTTTTGCAAGGAGGAATGGGCAAAAATGTCAGTCTCTCAATGTGCAAAACTGATAGAGACATACCCCAAGCGACTTACAGCTGTAATCGCAGCAAAAGGTGGCGCTACAAAGTATTAACTGAAGGGGGCTGAATAATTTTGCACGCCCAATATTTCAGTTTTTTATTTGTTTAAAAGGTTTGAAATATCCAATAAATTTCGTTCCACTTCATGATTGTGTCCCACTTGTTGTTGATTCTTCACAAAAAATTACAGTTTTATATCTTTATGTTTGAGGCCTGAAATGTGGCAAAAGGTCGAAAAGTTCAAGGGGGCCGAATACTTTCGCAAGGCACTGTATGTATATCATTGTTAAAAATGTCTCCAAATAGCGTTAAAGGCCAGTTTTTGTCGTTTTTGGTATTAGTGTTTGTTTTTTTCGCAATTCGGTGATGACGTCACGTTGGGGAGACGTGTATCAGCCTAGTACTAGAACTATGGTGACTGACTGGGATGAGGAAGAGGGTTTTTTACTGTCCATGAATAGCACCAAGTGAAAGTCAATGTTTTATTTATATCTAGTGACAGTGATCATGTCGTTAGTTCAGATAAGTACCGGTAAACTTATCTAGATCTAGAAAATACAAGGCATCATGTTAGCTATGTGCTAACTTGCCAGTCCCACCTGTGAAATCCCCCGATGGTTGTAAACACATAGATATGATTGATATCATGATTAGATATCTCACGTTTTGATGGTAGCCTACTAGCTCCAGTAACAACATATTTGCCTGGTGTTTATTTATTACTTGTGCGGGGATGCTGTTCAGCTTCTCACAAGTTTAGACAGCTAGATACGCATACCGGCCCGCCGCTCGCGTTAAGCGCAGCAGCATTAGCCTACGCGGCTGGATTAAATATTCAGCGAGTGCCGCCGAGTTTCCTATATCTGCGTCCACGTTGTCAACAAGACTTGTGGCGTTAGTGCTCCTTTTGTACCATAACTTTATTGAATGAAACGTTAAACTTGGCTCCTACGAGATGGTTTTGTTAGTTAGTTAGTTACACACAAAGCTAACTGGCTATAGTTAGCCTGTAACCTATGCTAGCGGACATTAGCTAACGTTGCATAGCCAGCAAGCAGCTTCGGCGAGCTAACCTCAACAGCTAACACATCCATGTGTCTCCATTTCAAACATCACTGCAGATTGACTGCTTTTAACAGCAGAGGTTGATTGTGGGCAACATACTGTCGCGGTTAGCTCCCGAAACTACTGCCCGTTGCCGAAGTTGCTGGCTGGCTACGTAACGTTAGCTAATCCCGCTAGCATACGTAAAGGGGCTAACTATAGCCAGTTAGCTTTGTGTGTAATGTTACAAAAAACACCTATTTCGTAGGGCGAAGCTTAATATTTCATTCAATAAAAGTATGATACAAAGAGCACTAACGCACATGTCTTGTGTTGACAACGTCGGGCGCGGCTCGAAGGCAGTTGTAATACCGGTATTTAACTAGCAGTCTAAGCTAACGCTGTTCGCGTAACGTTAAACGTCGGCGTATCGTTAGCTAGCCGTTTAAACTTGTGAAAAGCCGAATAGCATCCCCGTCCAAGCTGCCTTTCACTTAATATTCACATAATAAAGACACATTGACTCGGTCGAGACCAAAAGCCATATTTTGCCAGATCAGTGGCAGCAACCGTGACCGGGACAGTGAACCGAGACCATTGATATATATATTAACGAGACGAGGCTTTCGCCTGTCGTCTCCCCAACGTGACGTCATGCAATGCATTGTGGGGGAAAGACAAACCGCTGTAAAATAGTACCTACTTTTTCGTGTTATATTCTGTTTTGTGATACCTAACAACATCAAATACATGAATACCAGTTTAAATGTTTATTACCAACAAGCAATTACCAAAAATTCGTTGGAAAATTAAACTTGCAACATGGGCTTTAATGTGTCAGATAACGTCCATAATATTTGGACATTGGGTTAGATTTGACCGTTTTAAGTGGTTATGATGAGCAATATAGGAGAGGATTTTTTTGGTGATGATTGATCGTGGTTTAGATACATTAAACCACGTTAAGCTTTTTCACATTAGGACTTATAAAGCCAATGAGAACCGTGGAGAGTCAACCCCCAGCCGCTCCGCTGCCCTGAAGCAGAAACGCTTTATGTCAGATAACGTCCATAATAATTGGACATTGGGTTAGATTATTTGACAGTTTTCCGTGGTTATGATGGGTAATATGAGAGCGAAATTTGGTGATGATTGATCATTGTTTAGGTACATTCAACCACGTAAGGTTTTTCCATAGGCTCTGCATAAACGCTTAATGTCAGATAATGTCCATAATAATTGGACTTTGGGTTGGAGTTTTTTACAGTTTTCAGTGGTTATGAGGAGCAATATGAGAGAGAAATTTGGTAATCACTGATCATTGTTTAGGTTCATTAAACCATGTTAAGCTTTTTCCTCGCCATATTAATACGGCCACTGATGAAGAAAATATTAACGTGAGATAACTCCTATAATCGTTGGATTTCGATTTAGTTTTTTTGACAGGCTTAAGTGTTCATGACAAGATATAACCATGATAAATCTGGTGATGATCATCGTTGTTTAGATACATTAAACCACGTTAAGCTTTTTCAAGTTAAGCGTTTAATGTCCCTGTCGTAACTGTTGGTCATTTCCTTCGCGAGCTCCTGATAAATGATGGCGTTTCTTAGATTTTTGCTATCTAAAATAGTTATATTTTTCTGGTAAATTAAATTTAAAAAGTATCTCGTCTCCTCGTTTGTCCACTTACATCTGTTTTTGTTTTGCAAACAGAGCGGAAATACTGGGCGGAAATGAACTGAAACTTCTTCTTCGTTTTATTGCGGGTTGCAACCATAAAATGACCTAAAACCTAATCGCAATTCATTATTTATTCGGCAAATAACGTTTCCATCAGCGTTTATCGCATAAGCCGTATATCAATCAAGAGAAAATCCGATGAGACCGAACGTATTTCATTTGAGTCGATATTCATGAAATTCAGTCGGATTTTACTGTTTCCATAAGGCATTTTTCATTCGATATCACTTAATTCGGATAAAAACGGGTCGATGGAAAAATAGCTAGTGATGGCTGCATTCCACTTAGGAGAGGTCCTGGTATTGTGCATGCTGACTCACTGAAATATCTTACTGGGACACTTGATGGAATTGAGCCATCGTTAAGGTTATCAATTTCAGCTGTGCTTTTCCTACTATGACAAGTCAACATGTCTGCTGTGAGAAAGGTCCATTGGCAAGGCAAGGCAGCTTTATTTATAAAGCACATTTCAGCAACAGGGCAATTCAAAGTGCTTTACATAAAACATGAAAGAAATTCAGAAAACAATTTAAAAACAATTTAAAAACATTCAAAGTCAAGAATAAAATTTACAGTGCAGTATAAGAATTTATAAAAATATTTAATTTTTATTTAAAAGAAAGGCAAGATCAAAAAGATAGGTCTTCAGCCTTGATTTAAAAGAACTGAGAGTTGAAGCGGACCTGCAGTTTTCTGGGAGTTTGTTCCAGATATGTGGAGCGTAAAAACTGAACGCTGCTTCCCCCTGTTTAGTTCGGACTCTGGGGACAACAAGCAGACCTGATCCAGACCACCTGAGAGGTCTGGGTGGCTCAAACTAACACAAACTAACTAAGCGACGGAGGCAGCAGTAGAGCAGCAACTCCCGTGTTCTGCGAGGTAAAATGTCAAAGGTGCCCTGCCACACAAAGCCGTTTTGAGTTTTTTTTGGAAATAGGTCAGGTCAGTATGTGTGTGTTATGTATGTTATCCCACAGAATACCAACCACACACACACTACACACACACACAGTTAAGTTATATTTTTCTCTTTAATGTTTCCAGCTGTTCATATAAAAGGGGAACCACTCTTCATATGTTGTGTGTAAAATGAAACAAAAACTGTCTGATAAAGTTAGGGAAGTAGAAAGACTCAAGTTAAGTACTTGCATAAACAGATTTAGTCACTGGTTTCAGACTGTCTTCCCCCGAAAAAAAGAAAAAGTATAAGAGCGCCTAAAGCTGCTGACACACCGAGCCGAGGCACTGCCGGCAGTCGGACTCAAATGACCCATCTGATTGGTGGAGAGATAACCAGGAAATGGCAAGCAGGATGAGGTGACTAGAGTCTCTCAAAATCCGAGGAAAGTCTTTTAAACTGACCTATGTTGATCTGAAATGAAGACAGATTCAGCAGCTGCACACACACACACACACACACACACACACACACACGGCCTATTTCTCTTTTTTTCAGAGACACGTTACTATGTCATGTTACATGTAACTATTTTAGTACAATATGAGATCGTATTCTCAAGGAGCCGCCATGACAGTCTGGCTTTTGATGTCCGGAGCAGCCAGACCCACATGGCACGTTCGTCCAATCAGCTGCTTGTTTTTAATTTTTTGGGAGACAATACAGATTAGCGGCGCCTGCTGTTAAGGAGACGTATTACGTCTCTTCAGTGTGTTGAGACCAACTCGGGGAGACTGATCAGTAAACATACACAGGACTTTCACCCAGGAGACCGGGCGTTCAGGTCCCGTTTGAAAAGAAAAAGATAACAGAGAGTTGTTTAAACTTTAGGAAAAAACGGAGCTACGTCACGTTCTGCGTCACGTGGTCACCTTCAGGGAGTCAAGTCACATCTGATTTGACCCATAGACTGTAAATATTAATGGACAAAGCATCCGGTTTGGCGAAGTGCTGCAAATGCAGAAGTGCCTTAAACCTGCTTTATATCTGAATTCCTGCAGGGGGAGACTCCTTAAACCTGCATTATATCTGAATTCCTGCAGGGGGAGACTCCTTAAACCTGTATTATATCTGAATTCCTGCAGGGGGAGACTCCTTAAACCTGCATTATATCTGAATTCCTGCAGGGGGAGACTCCTTAAACCTGCTTTATATCTGAATTCCTGCAGGGGGAGACTCCTTAAACCTGCATTATATCTGAATTCCTGCAGGGGGAGACTCCTTAAACCTGCATTATATCTGAATTCCTGCAGGGGGAGACTCCTTAAACCTGCTTTATATCTGAATTCCTGCAGGGGGAGACTCCTTAAACCTGCATTATATCTGAATTCCTGCAGGGGGAGACTCCTTAAACCTGTATTATATCTGAATTCCTGCAGGGGGAGACTCCTTAAACCTGCATTATATCTGAATTCCTGCAGGGGGAGACTCCTTAAACCTGCTTTATATCTGAATTCCAGCAGGGGGAGACTATTTAAACCTGTATTATATCTGAATTCCTGCAGGGGGAGACTCCTTAAACCTGCTTTATATCTGAATTCCTGCAGGGGGAGACTCCTTAAACCTGCATTATATCTGACTACCAGCAGGGGGCGACACGTGCGGTTGCAAAAGGAGTTCGGTTTCTGTAGAAGTCTATAAGAAAGTGACCCACTTCTCACTTGATTTATCACCTCAGTAAACATCTTCATAATGAGTTTATCATCTCAATCACTAGTTTTAAGTCTTCTGCAACACAGAATGATGTTCATTTAGTGAATTATGGCGTAACGGCAAACTGGACGACTCATAGCAGACCAATGGGTGACATCATACATGCTCCGTCTATTAATATTATACAGTCTATGATTTGAACCCAAAACCTCCATCTTTTCATCAACTTAACTCACTAGTTCTGGTGTCTAAAAACCCTAACCAAACTGGGACAGTTTCACAACGTTAACCTTGTGGTTAAAACAGATGGCTACATGTCTTTTCAGCGCTGTGCTTCTCCAATAATGCACGCACACACACACACACACACACACACACACACACACACACACAGAGGGTCAGAGCACTGATTACGTGTTGCTATGAACTGAGTTTCCCCCCCGAGGGCACACTTTAACTTACACCACATCACATTACTGTCGGCACTAACAGCTGGCTTGGATCTCCTCTCCTCTGCTGAGACTGTAGTTTGTTTTGGTGCCTGAGACACAAGCCTCTTAAAAGAAGCTGGCACAGAAAGGATTTAAGAGGCGGGTTGTGAAAGCTGGAGGTTGTGGAGTTTAGTCCTCGGCGGTTTGGGGCGGCCGCGGCCTTTCAGACGAGGATCAGAGGAAATAACACCTTTCCTACGTTCTGATTATCAGAGGTAACTCTTTATGGTGAGGCAATGCTGTCCACACCCAACGAGACGCTGATAAAGCAGCAATAAAACACTCAACTGATTGTGCTCTCTTATTCACACACACACACACACACACACACACACACACACACAGACAGACACAGACACACACAGACAGACAGACACAGACACACACACACGGACACACACACAGACACACACAGACAGACAGACAGACAGACAGACACACACATAGACACACACACACAGACACACAGACACACACATATACACACACACAGACACAGACAGACAGACAGACACACACACACAGACACACACACACACACAAAGACACAAGCACACAGAGACACACACACACAGACAGACAAACACACACACACACACACACAGAGACACACTAACACACACACAGACAGACAGACAGACACACACACACAGAGACACACTAACACACACAGACAGACAGACACACTGACAGTGCTCTCTATTTACTACCGTGTACTGTAGGGCTGGAACGGTGGGAGGTTACTTCCTTGTTGTTTTTTAAAGATTATTTTGGAACTGTGCCTTTATTTGACAGTAGTACACAAACAGACAGGAAACATGTGAAGAGAGAGAGACAGACAGAGAAAGAGAGGGAGAAAGAGAGAGAGGGAGAGGGAGAGAGAGAGGGAGAGAGACAGAGCATAGAGAGAGAGAGAAAGAGAGAGACAGAGCATAGAGAGAGAGAGAGAGAGAGAGAGAGAGACAGAGACAGACAGACAGACAGACAGACAGGAACCAAACCGTGGTTATACGGACCAGCAGAAGTCTTTTT
>NC_053123.1:34416175-34423675 GCF_010015445.1 Perca fluviatilis | reverse complement strand
CGTCCGAGCTGAGCAAGGAGAGGGGAGAGTTAAAAGGGGAATTATACTAGCCGCATCCAAGGTGGCGCAATGACGCAATATCCGGCCGGCGCGTACGATTTCGAGGTCGCGCACGGCTCTTGTTTTTTTTCTTTCAGCGGCGCTCGAGACAAAGCGGAAACAGGAAGCCTGAACGAGTTCGCCGAGAACGTGCTGCCAGGACTCTCAGAGTGACTGCAGGTCTCTCTGGTAAACTCACCGGGTTAAGATGAGCTCTTTTATGGTGAATGAAAGGCTCGATCCCACCAAGTAGCTCATCCAATCAGATCGAAGCATTGACAGCAACGCTGCTGCCAGTTCTGCCGTCGTTTACCCTTTTCTTCTTCTTCTTCTAGTCCGTAGAAAGAGCAAACGTCGGTAGCCTTTCCTCATTAGCGCCTCCTCTGTTCAGGAGAATACTGCAACTAGTGTCGCGATCGCCAGCGCGGTTATAAATAGTCACGGCGATTTCATGATGTCACATATCCGCGCGCCAGCTGGGCTGCACGCTTAGACTTAAAGACTTAAAGACGTTTCATGCTTCTTGCGTTGAGCGGGCAGCCGCCAACCGTCCGGTCTTTCATACCGGTTGCAACCATAGACAGTATATAACCCTTGTGTTGTCCTTCGGGTCCCAGTGACCCAAAGGACAACACAAGGATTATGTACTTCCGTTTACTTTGTTGAGAATTGCTCTCTAAACAAGGGTTAATACAGCACCTTAGTTCTTGTTTGTACAGCATTTTGGTCAGCTTAAACTGTGTTTAAATGTGTTCTAGAAATAAACTTTACTTACTTAACAAGAAACAGGGTTTAGAGAGCAATTCTCAACAAAGTAAAGGGAAGTACATCATCCTTGTGTTGTCCTTCGGGTCACTGGGACCCGAAGGACCACACAAGGGATAATGGACCAATAGACCCCGTGGTTCTGGACGGAGACCAGTGAAGGATGTTAGAAGTCTCTTTCCCGGTGCTGGCTGAGCGTTACTGAGCAGCCTCCAACTGAGCTTGAAGACGTAGATGTGACGTGAGCAACCTGTCTGAAAGTGTGAAGTCTTCTGGTAGCTGTGCCGAGAGAAATCTCAATCATTCCCAATCTTACAGAGACGGAGAGCGTAGGTATATGTAAGGAGATAACATAGGCACAGGCTAATTACTGATCACTAACATGCTAGTTAACATTAGTCATTAAACCTAAACAGCTAATGGAAGTCCAAACTGCCTGTGAGCTTCTCCTGTACTATACGGTAATTCCTCTACTGTGTGACCCAATCGTTAGCCTATTGTTATAAAAGCGTCTGCTACGGAGCCATAACGTGAGCTACAAGGTAATGGATCCTTTTATACATTGTCGTGTTTCTTTGGAAATAAACAACAGACAAATAGAGTCTTTAAACTCTTCAGATGTAAAGTTATTCTCTGTCAAAGTGGCGTCAGAATGAATGGGAGTCAATGGGATGCTAACGGGAGGTGATGGCTTTGTTGCATCAAAATGGCGCCATAGGAGGTTTGAGTTCTGAAGCGAAGCTTACCCCCTTGGTTCCAACCAAAAGCGTGCTCCAAGAACGGACTTCCACTCTCCTGTAGCCAATCACTGCAACGCGGGGCCAGGGGCGGAGCTAGACTCTCTGCTACCTAAGTCATTTTAAAATTAAAAACCACTGAAAAAAAAAGCTATTTGAGAAAGAAGCAGACACAAAGGGGTTGCATTATGCATTTGAAGGCTGTACTGTCAAACTGACTCAAGAACGAAATAATGACGTGAAAAAATAAAGATAGCGTGGCTCATTTCCTTTCAGCTAATAATTTGCATGTGTCACTTGGCAAGGGCCCCTGATCTCGTCAAGTGATGCGAGATCGGTGGCGTTTGAGGGCCCCCTCCCCCAATTGGGACGGTGGCCCTGGGGCAGCCGCACCCAATCACCCACGCTATCTCCGCTACTGAACGCGGCGGCGCACAATCGTTTGGGACAGCCCTATTATCATTATAACCCTTATAAGGTCTCCGGGGTGTCTAACATCTGGAATAAAAGGAGGTGTGGAGGAGATCATTTGTTTCCTGTATTCCTATCTTTTTAGAACGGACCATCAGCAGGAAACAAGAACAGGAAAACGGACACGTGAGCGCTATGGTGACAGATAAAGATGTTCCACTGAGACGCCGCGTCAAATGGAAATGAAAATATCGGCATTTCGGAACAAACTTTGTTGAAAAACAGCCTCAGAAACTATTTAATAAAAGCTCAGACTCCATTACATGTCTTTTTACGGCTCAGTTTTCCTTCAAGTTTGCAGGTTTAGAGAAGAAGCTGCTTGAACACACCTCATATGTCCTCTTTTTACAGTCTGACGGTTACTTTTATGCACGTTTCCTCTGAATGTTTATGTTTTTAAAACACAAATGTCAGCTTAACATCTCAGTGCTGCACTCAAAGTACAAATCATGGTACTTTACTTTCTATTTATTTCATTTTATGGTACTTTATATACGTGTACTCCAGTACATCTCACAGGGAAATACTATACTCTTTAATGCACTATTCTTTCTGTTTTTCTTTCCTTTCCTGTCTTTCCATCTGTCTCTTCCTTTTCTTGTTTCTGTCTTTCCATCTTTCTGCCTTCTTTTTTTCTATACATCAGTTTTCCTTTCTTTCCATCTTTCTGTCTTCCTTTCCATCTTTCTTTCTGTCTCGCTTTTTTATCCATCTTTCTGCCTGTCAGTCTGTCCTACTTTCTTTCTTACTGTCCATCTTTCTTTCTATCCTTTCTGTCTGTCTTCCTTTCCATCTATTTGTCTTTCTGTCTATCCTCTGTCTGTCTTTCCTTCTGTCTGTCTATCCTTTCTGTCTGTCCATCTTTCTGTCTGTCTATCCTTTCTGTCAGTCCGTCCTACTTTCTTTCTTACTGTCCATCTTTCTGTCTGTCTCTTTCTTACTTACTTTCTGCCTTCTTTTCTTTCCATCTTTCTTTCCTTCTTTCTATCCGTCTGTCTGTCTGTCTATCCTGTCTTTCTGTCTGTCTATCCTCTCTGTCTGTCTGTCCTTTCTGTCTTTATTTCCTACTTTCTGTCTGTCTATCCTATTAAAACATGCCCTGCAGGCTTCAGATTAAAGCTCAACATGTCCCCCCTAACCCCCAGCCCCGTCTTACTTCAGGTTGTTGGAGGTCTTGAAGAAGTCCACCGAGAAGCCGAAGTAGCTTCTCTCGGGACCGGAGAACACGGAGGGTTTCTCCGCATCCAGGTTGAAGGAGCCGCCGCGACGGAAACCCAAACCCAGCAGCACCAATAGTCCCAGAACCGTCCCGAATCCTCCTGCCTGCATGGCTGCTAATACTGAACCCCTCCGAGGGTTAACCGACCAAAACAACCAAAACAAGATGCTGCCAGCGGAGTTAGCTAACCACCCACGGAGTCACTTTAAAACGATTTCAAATCTAACAGAAGCTTTCCTCCATAACCGCAAGGCGAAACAACACGAGTGCGTCATGAACCGCTACTTCCGGTGTTACCGAAGCCGTTTGTTACCGCGGAAGAGGAGCCCAGTTTCGGTCCGGTTCTGGCCAGCGGTCCGTTTGCCTGTTTTAGCCGATGAAAGCTGGAGAAACACGGGAACAAGCACGGGGAGGGGCCGCGACTGTGTATGTGTATAAGTGTGTCAAGTTCCATTTAAACACTGTAAGGCGTCCGGTTCATCCCCTTCAAAACAAAAGCATCAAAGAACCCCCTTCAAAATAAAAGCATCAAAGACTGCTACATTATAGAAAGTAAAGTACCATGATTTGTACTTTGAGTGCAGCATTGAGATGTTAAGCTGACATTTGTGTTTTAAAAACATAAATATTCAGAGGAAACGTGCATAAACGTAACTGTCAAACTGTGAAAACAGGAAATGTGGCTGACATATAAGGTGTGTTTAAGCAGCTTCTTCTCTAAACGTGCAAACTTAAAGGAAAACTGAGCCATTAAAAGACATTTAAAGGAGTCTGAGCTTTTATTAAATAGTTTTTGAAGCTGTTTTTGAACAAAGCTTGTTCCCAAGTGCTGATATTTTCATTTCCATTTGACACGGTGTCTCAGAGGAACATCTATCTGTCATCATAGTACTCGCGTGTCCGTAGCTTTCCTGTTCTTGTTTCCTGCTGATGGTCTGTTCTAAAAAGATAGGAATACATGACACAAACCTCTTTATTTTTATATATATATATATATATATATATATATATATATATATATATATATATATATATATATACACCTTCTCATTCAATGAGTTTTCTTTATTTTCATGACTATTTACATTGTAGATTCTCATTGAAGGCATCAAAACTATGAATGAACACATATGGAATTATGTACTTAACAAAAAAGTGTGAAATAACTGAAAACATGTCTTATATTTTAGATTCTTCAAAGTAGCCACCCTTTGATTTTTTGATAGCGCTGCAAACCCTTGGTGTTCTCTCAATGAGCTTCATGAGGTAGTCACCTGAAATGGTTTTCACTTCACAGGTGTGCTTTGTCAGTATTAATTGGTGAAATTTTTTCCCTTATTAATGGGGTTGGGACCATCAGTTGTGTTGTGCAGAAGTCAGGTTGATACACAGCCAACAGCCCTATTGGACAACTGTTAGAATTCATATTATGGCAAGAACCAATCGGCTAAGTAAAGAGAAACGAGTGGCCATCATTACTTTAACAAATGAAAAAAAATTGCGAAAACTGTAAATGTGTCCCCAAGCGCAGTCGCAAAAACCATTAAGCGCTACAACGAAACTGGCTCACATGAGGACCGCCCCAGGAAAGGAAGACCAAGAGTCACCTCTGCTGCTGAGGATAAGTTCATCCGAGTCACCAGCCTCAGAAATCGCAAGTTAACAGCAGCTTAGATTAGAGACCAGATGAATGCCACACAGAGTTCTAGCAGCAGACACATCTCTAGAACAACTGTTAAGAGGAGACTACGTGAATCAGGCCTTCATGGTCAAGTAGCTGCTAGGAAACCACTGCTAAGGAGAGGCAACAAGCAGAAGAGATTTGTTTGGGCCAAGAAACACAATGAATGGACATTAGACCAGTGGAAATCTGTGCTTTGGTCTGATGAGTCCAAATTTGAGATCTTTGGTTCCAACCGCCGTGTCTTTGTGCGATGCAGAAAAGGTGAACGGATGGATTCTACATGCCTGGTTCCCACCGTGAAGCATGGAGGAGGTGTGATGGTGTGGGGGTGCTTTGCTGGTGACCCTGTTGGGGATTTATTTAAAATTGAAGGCATACTGAACCAGCATGGCTACCACAGCATCCTGCAGCGGCATGCCATCCCATCCGGTTTGCGTTTAGTTGGACCATAATTTATTTTTCAACAGGACAATGACCCCAAACACACCTCCAGGCTGTGTAAGGGCTATTTGACCAAGAAGGAGAGTGTCACAGTCACCAGACCTGAACCCAATTGAGATGGTTTGGGGTGAGCTGGACCGCAGAGTGAAGGCAAAAGGGCCAACAAGTGCTAAATATCTCTGGGAATCCTTCAAGACTGTTGGAAAACCATTTCAGGTGACTACCTCTTGAAGCTCATCAAGAGAATGCCAAGAGTGTGCAAAGCAGTAATCAGAGCAAAGGGTGGCTACTTTGAGGAATCTAAAATATAAGACATGTTTTCAGTTATTTCACACTTTTTTGTTAAGTACATAATTCCATATGTGTTCATTCATAGTTTTGATGCCTTCAGTTAGAATCTACAATGTAAATAGTTATGAAAATTAAGGAAAGGCATTGAATGAGAAGGTGTGTCCAAACTTTTGGCCTGTACTGTATATATATATATATATGTGTGTGTGTGTGTAATTTAAACAAAAGTAATTATATGTTTTTTTTATTTTTGTTTATTTGGACAAACTTAAATATATCAGAATCTGGGTGGATTTTTAAACGGTTGTGTTAGGGCCCTCTAGTCTCGCATTGCTCCAGTGTCAGGACTATGGTGCCAGGACTATGGTTAACTGCTCCTCAGATCTTTGCAGGGTAAATCCAGACAGCTAGCTAGACTATCTGTCCAATCTGAGTTTTCTGTTGCACGACTAAAACTACTTTTGAACGTACACATGTTCCACCAAAACAAGTTTCTTCCAGAGGCTGTTTAGCAGAGGACTAGACAGATCTTCCGGTCTGGCAACGCAAGACTATAATTAACCTGACAGTACAGCACATATATTATGCTTTTATTCTGAAGGTCAATTCAGCTTTGTGTGTTTTCCTTATCAACTTGACGCAGCAGATTCCTGACACACAACAGGAACTTTATTCCGCCACACTGGACAGGAACACATAACAACACATTTCATTCTGTAGGGTATTTTATTTTATTTTTGTTGTGTTATTTTTCCTACCCAGTTTTATTTACTCCGGTCATGGGTCATCCTAAACCAAGTGCAATTCAGGACAGTGAAGAACCAAGCCCTGTGAGCCAATCACACATGTCCTTCAAGTCCTAAATCAAGACAGACCGGTCCAGACTTCTGAGTAAGAAATACAACAAGTCCCAAGTCAG
The DNA here is from genome assembly GCF_010015445.1 of Perca fluviatilis. Classification (NCBI taxonomy): domain Eukaryota; kingdom Metazoa; phylum Chordata; class Actinopteri; order Perciformes; family Percidae; genus Perca; species Perca fluviatilis. The sequence goes on along the minus strand of NC_053123.1, from coordinate 34,417,109 downwards.
AAAAAACAAGTCCTAAGGCTACATTTACATTGCAACATTTTAAGTGGAGTTTTGAGCCAAAAGTGAGCAGGGGGAATGAGAAGGGGAAACAGCAGAGCAGGGGGAATAAGAGGGGGAAACACTAGAGCAGGGGGGAATGAGAGGAGGAAACGTTGCAGTGTAAATGTAGCCTAAGTCAGTCCAGTCCATCCAGTCTGTTTTAAAGTCCTCAGTCTGAGGTTGTATTATCTGATTATGACTTTACACACAAAACTGTCTCACAAAGACATTTTTATGCAAGAAAAAGCTTGGAGGAACGCTCTTGGTATGCTTTTAACTACCGGTGCTCAAGGAAGGGAATAAAGTTCATGGAGAGGAGGAAGAGTTATGACCAAAAAAGTCATAAAAAACATATCCAGGCACTCAAGGTTGGTTAAAAAAAAAAAAAAGGCCTTTTATTCATTTGGCAAGACATTTACAAGTACACCAACGGCTGTCGGCTGGAGCCTTTCTTTTATCTTTTGTAACCAAACTTGTGTGCCTGGATATGTTTTGGTCGTAACTCTTCCTCCGATAACATTTTATGCATTTGCAAACGTTTTACATCAGATCATTTCTACAAGTTGTCTTGACACAAATAATATGTGTATCCAATGTATCCAGTTCACATGGAATCACAGCATAAATCCCCGAGCAGTCAACAGCTCCGATGCACACCGAGCTCAGGGCTTTTCGTCTTATTTGGCCATGAGCTGCTCTGAATCACTGCTACAATGAAGTGTGCACTCAAGAATGTGTGGCAGCACTCCCATGAGATCCCCAGGAGGGGGGAGGTTAATGTGTGATTGTGTGTGTGTGTGTGTGTGTGTGTGTGTGTGTGTGTGTGTGTGTGTGTGTGTGTGGACTACAAAGAGTGGGTGGTGTAACACATACAGTGTGTAGATACGTAGATGCT
>NC_053123.1:34109779-34113527 GCF_010015445.1 Perca fluviatilis | reverse complement strand
GGGCGAGGCCCCTGCACTGCACTGGGTCGGGGGTTCTGTATCTTTGCAGAAACCACTAGATGGCAGAACAAGCAAGCAGTTGTTAGGAGGTTCTGCTTCTCTGTTAACACACCTACTGTGAAGAGCTGTAGAGTGCCCCAGTTGAAGTATGAAGTATTGGACTGATAACATCTTTATCAATGGATGTGTGTAATGTTTTGTGGGGTGGGGAAGCCAGCGCATTATTAGGTGAAAATTTCTATTGTTTCTAAATTGGTATGTTGTGATTGTCTGTTGGTTCGCCAAACTATATTGTATGGAAATAAAGTATTTGAATTGAAGTCCATGTAAGCACACACAAAAAATGTTTTATCGGTAAACAAAAATCCCTCTACTTGATAAATAATCAATACAAGTGTTTTGGCAAATGGAGAGTCGCAAGAGAGAGCCACCTTGATAATAAGGAATTACAATAGTCCAGCTAAAAACAATAACAGGTGGCTGCATGGGATCTGAAGTTTCCTTTTCTGCACCACAGCGGGGGAATCTGCTTAGAAAGATAGGAAATATTGATATAGGATAGAACAACAAAATGTTATTCTCAGGCGTTATAATGCACAGGCTTTGTGAGGGCTGCAGCCTAGGGGCCCAAACATGTGCAGGGGCCCCTGATTGGCCAGACAAATTTTGTATCATTATTTTAAATTTACTTCAGCGTGAACAAAAGAAATACCCTAATTGGCCCATAAGAAACATAAAAACAAGCAGCTGCTGCTGGTCAATTCATGTCAATCATTTTCATTTATGTCACTGCTATTGCTAGACGGCATAGTAGCAAAATGACCGAAAGAAAGTCGCTATTAAAGTGGAGCACAGAAACGCAAAATACAAAGGTTAAAAGAACGTGACCAAGATATCCTCACAGCCTCACAACCATCTCACTCAGATAGGAGGGAGTCTCAGACAGAGGGGCTGGGTCACAGACTCCAGCCACCCAAAGCACCATGCTGCAGACAGTTCACCTGCTCGTGGGTCAGCCCGTGCCCCTGGCAGAGATGGAGGGAATCCCCCTCCACCTGTTGCTGCAGAGGAGAGGACAGAAAAGAGGCCGAAAAATCCTGCTACCTAATAGCTCGGACCGAGGTTTTAAAGAGGGTGGTTTGCGGTAGTGAAAATCAAGAAAGAAAAAATTCTAAAGGTACGATTATGCAACAATATGTACATATATTGTGCTGCTGTTTCATTATTGCTGTTAATAATTATGTGCTGCTGCTGCTGTTTTTTAAATTGTATTCCCAGTTTAGTGTATTGCACAGTGGTTTATGTATCAGTAATGATCAGTGGTGGAATGTAACTAAGTACTCAAGTATTGTACAAATTTGAGGTACTTGTACTTTACTTAAGTCATTTTTTTATATGCCACTTTCTACTTCTACTCCGCTACATTTTAGAGAGAAATATTGTACTTATTACTCCATTACATTCATCTGACAGCTTTAGTTACTAGTTACTTTACACATTAAGATTTCCGCAGACAAAACATGTAGGTCTAGTTTAAAGAATACAATGTTTTATAATAAATTAAACTACCCAACAATATATTGGCCTGAAAGTCCACCTGAAATGTTTAGCCGATTAAACACTTAGTTGATTGACAGAACTGTCTGGTTTGTTTAAAAAAATTGAGGATTACTCCACAGTCAGTACTTTGAATATTTCAAGTACATTTTCCTGATGATACTTACATACTTTTACTTAAGTAACATTTTCAATGCAGGGCAGTATGGTATTAGTACTTTTACTGAAGTAAAATATGTGAATACTTCTTCCACCACTGCTAATGATGTTGTGATTTTGCCTTAGTAAAACCGGGTCCCATGGGCCCACCACCTATGGGAGGAACCGCTGGGGTCGGGTGCGCTGCCACATGTGTGGCAGTGAAGGTCAGGGGCCTCGATGGACCAGACCCGGGCAGCAGTCGCTGGCTCTGGGGACGTGGAACGTCACCTCTCTGTGGGGGAAGGAGCCGGAACTGGTTCGGGAGGTGGAGCGCTACCGGTTAGATCTGCTGGGGCTTACCTCTACACACAGTCTCGGTTCTGGAACCATACTCCTGGATAGGGGTTGGACTCTTTTCTTCTCCGGAGTTGCCCAGGGTGTGAGGCGCCGGGCGGGTGTGGGGATACTCACAAGCCCCCAGCTGAGCGCCGCTATGTTGGAGTTTACCCCGGTGGATGAGAGGGTCGCCTGAGAGGGGAAAACTCTGACTGTTGTTTGTGTATATGCACCAAACAAGAGTTCAGAGTATTCGGCCTTCTTGGAGACCTTGACTGGAGTCCTGCATGGGGCTCCAGTGGGGGACTCCATTGTTAAGCTGGGGGACTTCAATGCACACATGGGCAATGATGGAGACACCTGGAGAGGCGTGATTGGGAGGAACGGCCTCCCTGATCTAAACCAGAGTGGTTGTTTGTTGTTGGACTTCTGTGCTAGTCATGGATTGTCTATAACAAACACCATGTTCGAACATAGGGATGCTCATAAGTGTACTTGGTACCAGAGCACCCTAGGCCAAAGGTCAATGATCGATTTTATAATCTTTCATCTGATCCGTATGTGAGGCCGTATGTTTTGGACACTCGGGTGAAGAGAGGGGCGGAGCTGTGATACCGATCACCATCTGGTGGTGAGTTGGGTCAGGGGGTGGGGGAAGACTCTGGACAGACCTGGGAAGCCCAAACGGGTAGTGCAGGTAAATTGGGAACATCTGGAGGAGGCACCTGCCCGACAGACTTTCAACTCACAGCTCCGGCGGAGCTTTTCGTGCATCCCGTGGAGGCTGGGGGCATTGAACCTGAGTGGACAATGTTCAAAGTTTCCATTGCTGAAGCTGCGGCGAGGAGCTGTGGTCTTAGGATCTTAGGTGCCTCAAGAACACCGTGGTGGACACCGGTGGTCAGGGAAGCCGTCCGACTGAAGGAGTCTTTCCGGGATATGTTATCCCAGAGGACTCCGGAGGCAGTTGCAGGGTACCGAAGGGCCCGAAGGCTGCAGCCTCTGCCGCGGAAAGAGGCAAAGCAGCGGTGTGGGAGAAGTTTGGAGAAGACATGGAGAAGGACTTTCGGTCGGCACCAAGGTGCTTCTGGAAAACTGTTCGCCACCTCAGGAGGGGGAAGCGGGAAACTATCCAAGCTGTGTACAGTAAGGATGGAACACTGTTGACCTCAACTGAGGAGGTAATAGGGAGGTGGAAGGAGCACTTTGAGGAACTCCTGAATCCAACTAATACGCCCTCTATGTTAGAGGCAGAGCTGGAGGATGATGGGGGATCGTTGTCAATTTCCCAGGCGGAAGTCACTGATGTAGTCAAACAACTCCACAGTGGCAAAGCCCCTGGGATTGATGAGATCTGTCCAGAAATGCTCAAGGCTCTGGGTTTGAAGGGGCTGCCCTGGTTGACATGCCTCTTCAACATTGCGTGGAAGTCTGGGACAGTGCCAAAGGAGTGGCAGACCGTGTTGGTGGTTCCCCTTTTTAAAAAGGGGGACCAGAGGGTGTGTGCCAATTACAGGGGTATCACACTTCCCAGCCTCCCTGGTAAAGTCTACTCCAAGGTGCTGGAAAGGAGGGTTCGGCTGATAGTCGAACCTCGGGTTGAAAAGGAACAATGTGGATTCCGTCCTGGTCGTGGAACAACGGACCAGCTCTTCACTCTCGCAAGGATCCTGGAGGGAGCCTGGGAGTATGCCCAACCGGTCTACATGCGTTT
>NC_053123.1:34062279-34104779 GCF_010015445.1 Perca fluviatilis | reverse complement strand
ACATGCAAGTGTAACCACACTAAGTCACACATCTGTGACTGGCTGGTTTGAGCCACCCCTTGACTCTGCGTTGTGTGTAGAATGAAGAATGAAGGGCGGGAGAGTCGTTGATCTTTACGCCGCGATGGGCCCGTTTATTATCTGAATAGGAACAGAGTATGTACTGGTCAGTCATACAGTTGGCTCACAGTAGCTTACACGCACACTACAAAATAATAGCATGTTATTTTAGCACAGAGGCTAGCTAGAAAGTGCATTATGCCGCTACACTTGATAAGGTACAACAATCCACTTGTAACTCTTATTATTATGTTCATAAATCACAGTGCACGTATGTTCATACATATATAAATACACAATATTTGTACTCTGTGCTGCACTCGGCAGCTCACCTTGGGCACGTCTCTTATAACAGCCAGTGGCATTTAACTAGTGCAGAGAGAGGGCGACTTGAGCCAATAAATCTACATTGATATTAAAGGGGTGATAGAATGATTATATAGGGTATTTTACACTGTTCCTGAAGGTCTCCTAATAGGGTATGTAACATTGGTTGGGCTGAAAATTGCCCGAATGCTATTTTATTAGGCCCTTAACTACCCTGTGAATATGGCTCTATTTGGAACAAGAGCTTTTCTTCCAAATATGGTATGCTAATGAATATTCAGAATGAGCTACGTGCTGATTGAACTACATAGAAACTCATATTTCAGACACTGCAAAGTTATACATTGTTTATCGGGCTATTCCATTACAAAATTCACTTTTTTATGCGAGAAATCAACTATGTAAAGCTCAAATATGGGGGGGCCTTTACGAAAAATGGATGGCTAATTGCAAAATTTTGTCCGACTGTGTGTCGGAGATCACGCCCGGTGTTGCCTGTGTAGCTGCCTGCGCCCCGGCCTGCCTTCCTTCACAGACCCCGGCCTGCTATGAGGTACTTGGAGCTCCGTCACGACTGGCAGCCCACTGCACTCCATACCCGCGCAAAGTCACCATCTCTTGGGCTAATGACTACCAAATGCCCCTGCCCTGACAGAGCTCCAGGGCCTGCAACTCCCCTCTTCCTGCTAGCTAAATGCCCGGTGTATCTGAGTGAGAGCGCGGTCAGCGAGCTTGTTACGCCAGCAATCTCTTACCACAGGTTTCAGTTAATCTTTTAATGTGTGTAATTATAACGTGTTGAGTTATTTAAACAAACGATTGGGGAAATAAACGCCGCTTGTCCGCGAGTCCCATTGATAGAGCCTGCGGATGTTGATTTGTAGCTACAAATCACGGATAGTTAGCTTCATTTTTGGTCGTAATTCGAGTATATTTACAGTTTGAATTTCGTCATGCCACGTATACAACATCTAACTAAATGTCTTATAAAGCTAACAACGGTGTCCGATTTCAAATGAATGAATATTTGTGAAGAGTAGGGCTTCCGTTAGCTGCAACTGTCCCTTCAATCCTAGCTACCTGTGTTGCTACAAATCACGGATAGTTAGCTTCATTTTTGGTCGTAATTCGAGTATATTTACAGTTTGAATTTCGTCATGCCACGTATACAACATCTAGCTAAATGTCTTATAAAGTTAACAACGGTGTCCGATTTCAAGTTAATGAATATTTGTGAATTTCAGAGGAATTCTAAGAGGAGGTTACTAGCTCTCATTGATAGAGCTACATCCAGCAGCAGGCTCTATCAATGAGACACACGGACAAGCGCGTTTATTTCCCCAATCGTTTGTTTAAGTAACTCAACACATTATAATTACACACATTAAAAGATTAACTGAAACCTGTGGTAAGAGATTGCGTGGCCAAGCCGTTACCCCGCCGCTCTCACTCACATACACCGGGCATTTAGCTAGCAGGAAGAGGGGAGTTGCAGGCCCTGGAGCTCTGTCAGGGCAGGGGCATTTGGTTGTCATTAGCCCAAGAGATGGTGACTTTGCGCGGGTATGGAGTGCTGTGGGCTGCCAGTCATGACGGAGCTCCAAGTACCTCATAGCAGGCCGGGGTCTGTGAAGGAAGGCAGGCCGGGCGGCGAGGCAGCTACACAGGCAGCACCGTCGCTGAACTCCGACACACAGTCGGACAAAATTAGCCATCCATTTTCGTAAAGCGGCCCATATTTGAGCTTGACATAGTTGATTTCTCGCATAAAAAAGTTTCAGAAGTGAATTTTGTAATGGAATAGCAGAGATATGTGTGACCTAGCTAGATTCAGAAGACTACCTGATCTCAGGTCCGTTGTGTAGCCTATGTAAATGTTGGGGCGTGACCGTTCTCTTAATACACCCATGGCCTGACAAAGGTTCCGGTTTTTGGGAGGTTGACGTCAACTACCAGCTTTGTTGAGATTTGCCCGTTTTCAGCGGCAGTTTCAAAATATGAGATTTTCATAGTAAAGGGGTGTCAATGGGATTTTGAGCTTCTATGTATGTCCTATTTACCCACCGAACTGTCATTATTCAACTATGACAGGGTAAAATCGGTTTTGCATTCTATCACCCCTTTAAATAACAATAATGGCAAGTGGAATGGCATAATATACACAAATCCTTCATCACACACATGTTAAAACACACTAAAGAGAATCTAATTATTACACTATTGCACTAAGAAAAGAAAACAAACTAAAACCTGACCTTTCTGGCCTTTTTGTGTTTTTTTTATATAAAAATGAAATACTTCTAATACATAAACTGGCATTTAAAGGGTTAAAATCCTGAAAATGATTGAATGTTTGGTGGTTTTGATTAGGTTAGAAGTTGTTTAAATGATTTATGAAAAAAAAACATATTGATATGTGATGATTTAATAACAGCTTTTGTGTGCGGGACATTTTTGCCTCGAAGGTGTCGAGAGTAACGCTTTTTTAAGGAGGGCATGAGGGTTAAACTTGTTTGTGCCAAGGCACAGTAATGGGGCCAGCTTACATATTTTTTCCAGGAGAAAGAAAGACTATTTGTTCATTATATGAAACATTTAATCAATTATTTACAGTGATATTCAAGGAATTCTGTCCGTACCATCTCATGTGTATTTGTCTGTCTGCGTATTGTCTCTGTCGTCATCCTCATTTGTCTGTCTCTTTATTGTTGTCATCCTGAGTTGTCTGTCCCTCTGTTTTCATTTTCATCGACTGGTCTCTCTGTCCTGTCATCATGGAACTCCTCTTTCACTGCAGTAAATGACAGAAACTAATACATAATGGGATCCACATAATTGACATTCCCTCTAATCATCTTGCCCTCATGTGACCTGTGTGTGTGTGTTTTTTTTTTTTTTTAAGATTTGTTTTGGGCATTTCAGCCTTTAATGGAAAGGACAGCTAGATATGAAAGGGGAAAGAGAGGGGAAGACATGCAGAAAATCGTCGGGACTCAAACCCTGGACCTTCGTCCAAGGCATACACCTCATGTGTGTGTGCCTGCTCTACCAACTGAGCTAACTAACTCTCTTCACATTGGTTTCTCTTCCACAGATCAGTCTGAACTTTCAACCATCTCAGTCAAAAAGTCACCCATGCCATCTACCGGGTCTCACTGCTGTTCGTCCCTTCCTAGAGGTCAACCGTGACTGGTTCAGGTAGTTGTCAATTTGGTCAGACTGATGTGCGTGAAAGAAACAAAAGTAAGGTGTGCGATATAGAGTTTACTGATTCACGAGCTCACCTAATGAGATGGGTGAAGCTGTTTTCTTGCAACCAGTCGGTCAAACCAAGGAGGAAAGGAGGACAGGGACACCTGTCTATTCCTGTATTTTGTCTTACTTGCAGCAAAAGTTGAGAAGCCAGCCTTGCACAAATAGGTGGAATGAAAAGGGAGCAACGTTTTTTCACTGCCATCTCACTCAGTTGCGGGTATTCTCCTCCACAAGCCAGCCAGAACTCTTAAAGCTACATCTTGTTGAAACGAGCTTGCAGCCCCCGTCACATGACAACTCCAACAGTTTGTCCTCAAGAGTCGGAGATAATGTGTTGTCGGTCTCCGCAGTCGTGAACGGATCACGCATCCAATTTTTTCCAGTGAGTGTGTCACATTGTGATGGAAGATACTCTTCAAACTTGAGTAAAGTCTTGTTCAAGTGTGTCCCCAAGAGTGTTGAGTACTTCATTCAGTTCAGGGGACATGTGTTTGGATGCCAGCACCTCGCGATGAATGAAACAGTGAGTTGCCTGAACAGAGGGAGACACCTGTTTGATTCGCGCCACCACACCTGTGTGCCTCCCTGTTATTGCTGCAACCCCGTCGGTGCAGACTCCAATACAGCGGTCCCACAGAAGCCCATGCCCCGTTATATACTCATTACATACTCTAAATATTCTGGGGCAACATTTTACAAGAAAGAAAGTCCTCGGTAAACTACCATCATGCACGTAGCGGATATACACGAGGAGGATCGTTGCGTTTGATATGTCAGTTGTCTCATCTAACTGGATGGCAAACCAATCTGATGCACGGGCTCTGTCCAACACATGACTCAATATCAGCGGCCATATGCTGGATTCTACGTGAAACAGTGTCATTAGACAGAGGGATTTCACTGATCTTCCTAGCAACTTCTGGGCCCTAAAACCTCACGTGCATCCACAACTGAGCAGGGTTATGTTAATGAGGGCATAACTAGTTTATGGCCAATAGTGAAAGGAGCATTGGATTTGGAGATGTGATGGTAGAGAAGGTAAGATGTTTTCAGTAGACTTTCGTTGACTGTCAAATTGCTTTGCAGCACTTTGCTCTGTTTGGCCTTTTAAAAAATCCTCAGATGTAACTTTGAGATGTGCGTAGTTTCGATATCAGAGCTTCTCTTGTACAGTACAGGCCAAAGTTTGGACACACCTTCTCATTCAATGTGTTTCTTTATTTTGATGACTATTTACATTGTAGATTATCACTGAATGCATCAAAACTAGGAATGAACACATATGGAATTAAGTACTTAAAAGTGTGAAACAACTGAAAACATGTCTTATATTTTAGAATTCTTCAAAGTAGCCACCCTTTGCTTTTTGTGATAACTCTGCAAACCCTTGGTGTTCTCTCAATGAGCTTCATGAGGTAGTCACCTGAAATGGTTTTACCTTCACAGGTGTGCTTTGTCAGGGTTCATTAGTACATTAGTACAATTTTTTCCCTTATTAATAAAAAGGCAAAGGCTACTTTGAAGAATCTAAAATATAAGACGTTTTCAGTTATTTCACACTTTTTTGTTAAGTACATAATTCCATATGTGTTCATTCATAGTTTTGATGCCTTCAGTGAGAATCTACAATGGAAATAGTCATGAAAAATAATAGGAAACGCATCAAATGAGAAGGTGTGTCCAAACTTTCCCCCGTACTGTATTTCTCAGTGATTGAGTGACAGATAAAAAATGTTATATTGTTAGTTTTTGCCGCAACTTCGCACAGTCTTCTGGGTATTGGAGATTTTTGAACAGCTACAGCAGACCTGCTGCAGCATCTTTATTTAGGCTAGTAGTATATGGCGCAACACACATTTCACTAAAAAATAGCCTACAGTTTAGTTTTTTAGTTCAGGGGACGTCCCGCCCCCCAACGGGCATTCCTCTGCAGTCCGGTGCAGGTGATGTTTTAAAACATTTCGAGAGAGTGTGTGTCCAGGTTGGATCATTGAAAGAGCAGGCAAACATGTACTGAGAGGTTTTTGCCGTTGTCGCAGGGGGACGGGATAGAATCCGACCTCTGACGATTTCCTGCATGTCTTCCTCCTCTCTCTCCCCTTTCTTACCTAGTTGTCCTGTCAAAAATTAAAGGTGGAAAAGGCAACAAAAAGACATTTAGAGAGCCGATTGCTGCAGTTTGTGACAGAATTCGCTCACCTTCTCTGATTCATAACTCAGTGAGATCTAAATACGTGGATATCTGGCTATCTGAAGCTGGCAGGTCAGAGTGATGGCAGTTTGTTTCACATCTGGGCGGGATGATCCGGTGGCTGAATAAGCAGCCCATCTGCCACGCTTGTCACGGAGGGGGTGAAAGGGGTTAACTAAGATGTCTCTGATTTTGTCTTTTACCCTCCTCTCTGACTATGACCCCAGACTGTCCAGTTCCAGCCCGCACCACAGAGCTGGCCTTCCTCCATTCATATGCTTTTTTTTTTTTTTTCATTTTATTTGTATAGAATTTTTAAAATAAATGTTGCCATTTGATGTACTGTACCAGAGTTAGCGTTAGGCTAATTTACAGCTGCAGTCCCTAGGCAGGGCACTATTTAAATCCAGCAGTAAAACACATGACAACATGACAGATCACGCACACAAACTAGTAGTGACTTAATTTACATTATTTCAATAGTTTTGCTGTCACCTAGTTGGGTGTGTAAGGAGACTGCAGTCAAACATTTTTCTGAAACATTTTATCAGCCAATCAGAAGAAAAAGTCATTTACCAAAAACATAAAACAATTCACTTGCTCTCGCTTGTGTATGATAACATCTCATGACATCCTCAGTTCTCATCAGAAAGAATGACATAATTTTACACAAGAAAACCCTGTCAAGTCAACGTTTAGAAATAAAAGTAAATCGCATGTTTCCAGTTCCATTTATGTTATGATGTTTCGCTTCCTTTAGTGTTGATAGTCCCCTTCGTTTCCTCATCATAGATACATTATGGTAGTTCATGTTTAACAGTTTCTGGTTTATTACAGTATGTGCACAAAATCCATATATGGGGAAAAACATCACTGCTGCACTAAACTCTATGGGGGTTTATTCCCAAAAGTCTATCACAAGTACTAGAAACATGCAGAAACCACTAGATGGCAGAACAAGCAGTTGTTAGCGAATGTTTCTCTGTAAACACACCTCTATCAGAAGAGCTGTAGAGTGCCCTGTTGAAGTATGAAGTATTGAGTGATAATATCTTCATCAATGGATGTATGTAATGTTTTATGGGGTGGGGGTCATGTATTATTTGTTAAGTGTTCATTTCTTATTATGTGTCTAAATAGGTATGCTGTAATTGTCTGTTCTGCCAACAACTATATCATATGGCAATAAAGTATTGAATTGAATGTAAGCACACAACTAAATGTTTTATCGAGTAAACAAAAATCCGCACTTGATAAATAATCATGTCAGTGTTTTGGCAAATGGAGAGTCGTCAGAGAGAGCCACCTGATAATAAGGAATTACAATAGTCCAGATACAACAATAACAGGTATGCATGGACTAGTTTTGCAGAATACAGCGTGGGGAATCTGCTTAGAAAGATAGGAAATATTTGGATATAGGATAGAACAACATAATGTTATTCTGCTAAACGAAACCTCACATTCATAATTAGTTTCACTTGATTTCATTTTAAAACAAATTGTATATCCAAATACAATACACATTATCTATAGGCTCAGTCGGCCACTATTAAAAATAATTTCAGTGCTGGTTCTGTGGTCTCAGAATTAGCCATGGAAACATTAATTAATTATCAGTTTCATATATATTTTATATATTGTAATTTCCCCTTAGCGGGATTAATAAAGTATACATTATTATTATTGTTATCCCCGTGGGCAACTGGAAGCATTCAGATACACAGTAAAATAAGTTAAAAACAAAGTTGATATAATATAATAGATAATAACTATTTGTTCCAGAAGAAAACAATCATTAAGCCAAACATGTATTGTTATTAAGCAGCACATCGTATGCTTTATTTCTCATGAGAGATGTGTGTTATTACATACAGAATATGACTGGTGACAAATGGACACAGAGAAGATCATATATAGAAATAACATTCAAGCTTGGTCACAAAATATAATTCAATATGAGTACTTAAGATGTATTTTAGTCTGATGATTTAGATCAATCATATAAAACATTAATATATTTAATGTGGTAAGGGGGAGAGTTATTTATTTTCTTTACCTGTATTCCTATTAGTTTAAAATAAATGTGAACAAACAAAATATCTCTACAGTTAAAATGGCGGTACTATATTCTAGAAGCCCATTATGTGGATAACAGAATTAAAGCTTCATTAGTTTCTCTCTGTGCTTGTTGTGTGTAAAATAATGAAGAAGGAATCATTTTTCCGTATCTTTTAAAAAATCTAAAAATCACTCGTCTGATTTGAGGCAGACTCAGGCCGTAAACTAGAGGGTTATTAATGGGGGGAATGATCAAAAACTCCAGCGATAAAACAACAATAACAAACGGATTCATTTCATCAATGCTATATCGACTTAGCAAAAGCTCACAGAACACTGAGATGCAATAGTTTACAAATGTCACGATGTGAGGCAGGCAGGTCTGTAACGCCTTTCCTCTGAATTCAGACGAGCTTCTCCTGCAAACAAGCAGAATACGTAGATAGGTGTACAGGACAAAGAACAGGGGGATGAAGATGGTTGTTATCACAAGAGACTGACCTACTATGTTGTTCAGAGTTGTGTCCACACAGGAGAGCTGAACCACAGGCCAGTTGGAACAGAAAAGCCTGTTCAGTTTATTGCCGCACAACGGCGCAATCGAACAGTAAGATACAGCAAGAAACCCACAGCAAATGCAGGGTGAGAGCACCGGCAAAAATCACAAGATGTGTTACCATCTTAAATGTAATTTTACTGTGATAGTGTAAAGGCTGGCAAATAGCAACAAATCTATCATAGGCCATGATGCCGAGGAGAGTCAGCTCATATCCTGCATAGGTGTAAATTAATATATCGTATTGAAACATAATGGACGTGAGATCAAATGAGTGTCAGACAGAATGTCCATCAGAAACCTGGGGAAGAAGCCAGCTGAGCCGTACAGAGAGTTAAAAGACAGACAGCAGATAAAAATATACATGGGCTGATGCAGAGACTTCTCCAGACAGACTGTCAGAATAATGACAACGTTAGCAGAGACAACAGTCATGTAGAGCAACAGACACAGACTGAAGAACAGATATCTGAGGGGCCCAAAGTCTGCAAAAAGAGTGAACTGAAAATACAAAGGATTCAGGCGCTGTTGTTGCTCTTCATGTTCGCAACAACAGCAGAGCTGGAAGAAGAGAAGTGAAAACAGACTGAGGTACAGTAAATGAGATTAAAATGTGTGCATCAAAATGTCCTATTTTAACAGTAGACACAACACTTACAATAAACCTGCATTCATGTAAGTTGCATAAACTGCACATTTCTAACAATTGTGCCTGATAATATTCTGCATAAGTAACACATTTCAGATAGTTCAGAAAGACATGTTGAAAAAATAGATATGGAAGGAAAAGGTCAGTGTCACATGACCTAAATGAACAAGCAGCCTCACATTCTTCATTGAACAATATTACAGTTGAATGAATGAAAAAGAGATGTATCCAGGTTAACAAGGCTCATACATGACAGACATTCAGAGGGTTCTTTTCCACAAGTGAAATATTTGCAATTACATTCAACATTTCTGAAAAGCTTTTAGCGTGTTGTGAAGTTGTCCACTTTTGTGTCTTAAAACAACTGACAAAATCAGCTGAAACATTATACTGTATATAGTGTTCATATGTATCCTGTGGTCTGTCCAGCAGTCAAAAAGATATTCAGAAAACAGTCTTTGCATCAGTGTATGTAAACATAAGTTTTAGAATAATACACAGCACCCTCCCCTACAGCATCCCCCTGACCTACAGCAGACTGAGGCAGCAGCTGAACTTTTATCCTGTTTTGCTGTCACACTGAGAGTAGCAACCTGTACACACAGGGTCCAAAGGGAGCTACGCTGTCTCACACACTGACTACTGCTGTGTGTGTGTGTGTGTGTGTGTGTGTGTGTGTTTGTCTGTGTGTGTGTGTGTGTGTGTTGTGTGTGTGTGTGTGTGTGTGTGTGTTTGTCTGTGTGTGTTGCTATAACCCAGACCCAGCCCAGACTGCTAAGGCCGAGGAGATATCCTTTTTCTTTTTAGATTATTTTTTGGGCATTTCCGCCTTTAATCACCAGGACAGCATGAAAGGGGAGAGAGGGGGAAGACATGCAGGAAACCAGATTTGAACCCAGAGTCTCTATACAAAACAAACCCAAATCAGGAGGGACACACACTGAGACAGATATACACTTGGTTAAAGTGACTATATGTAACCTTTTAATGTTTCTGATGCTGTCATTTTTCAAACAATGGTCTTCAATGACCTGTAACAGCAAAACAAGACTAACATTGAAAAGAACATTTTTATATAGTTTTTAGTAAGGCATCTTCCCAGGTACGATTTTTTCCTGCGAAGTGACAGAATGATTTGCGGCAGGTAGACGGCTCTACAGTAACACATTCTGACGGGTCACAGATTTCATCATAACACCTGAAACGCCTGTGTTAGTGTATCCAACCACATCGCTGGTCGTCTGTGTGACATCACCATCTCTCTCTCCTTCTCTTGCTGTCTGTCAGCTGCTTATTGTTCGCCTTCTTCTAAAATATTAAAAACACTAAATCAGAACCAGAAAACCCAAGACGTTATAAATGTGGTGTTGTTCCATTATTTTCTGAGACCAGAAGTGTCGGCGATTTTCAGATATTCTGTCCAATAAACAAGCAGCCGCTACGACTGTGTGATGTGTGTTTACAGTGTTTGGTGTGTTTGACAAAGTTCAGTGTGAACCCAGACCGAACCAAATGAAAAATGCAACGAGTCCACCGAACTATAGGTGTGAGAGCGCCCTTGGTTGCATATCCTGTGATATAACACCAAACAGAGCAGTGAGAGGGGATGGATCAGTTTGCTCCTTTTGTATTTCAGAAAGAGTATTGAAAACTGACTGCTGGGGTGGGGGGGGGCGACCTGTAGCTCCTTGGTTCAAGTTTGACCTGTGGCCCTTTGCTGCACCCCCCAATCTCTCTCCCACCTTTCCTGTCTATCCACTGTCACTACAAATAAAGGGAAAAGCCACACAAATAATCTTAAGAAAAAGAAAAAAAAACTGACTGCCAGAAATGATGTATTCTTGGACATGTCCAGAACATATGTAATAGGGTTGCAGGGCTTTGTTTACCTCTGTCACATGTGGGGTCTAACTCAAATTCTAGAAAGCCTGTAAATTTAGGTCTTTAATCTCAGAGATTCTGGGGGTTTTCTCCAAATTTTACCCCCTCCACCTTTTTTGTAATTTCTTTTTTATTTACAATGGTCTTAATAAACCTTTGTAATGTTAAAGGAGGTCAAAGAGGTTAAAGTATGGTAACAAAGTCCTCAGAAAATGTATCTTTCTGAAAGTAAAGTTGGGATTGTTTTTTAGTGTGTGTGTGTGTGTGTGTGTGTAGTATGATGCAATCTATTTCGATAACACCAATATGGCGTCCTCAGAAGCTGATGTAAGGAGACTGTAATGAGTGTCATTAGCGTGGATGAACAACATGCCAGGCCTCGGGGGGGCGGCCTGACTTCAGCCAGATAATTATCACCCAGTGGTCACAGTGTGCCGGCCTCAGGGGACAACTGAGAAACAAGTTATCACACACATACTTTTTCTCCTACGAATGAAAAGTTTAATTTATGAGCAATTAAAGTGACATTATTGAGTCATTTTGCTGACTTTAATAATAAACTGTTAAACTACGCCACACAAAAGTAGAGGTGGAAGAAGTACTCAACACATTTACTTTAATAAAAGTACCACAGTGTCGAACTTGAATGGAAAGTCCTGCATTCAAAATAGGGCTGCTTGATTATGGAAAGAATTTTTTTGGTCAATATTGAAATCATTATTATTAACCACGGTTACTCGTTGACTTTAGGAAAAGATGTTGCATCTAACGAAACAGTTAAACAAATCAACATGAAGGCCTAAATGCCAAAAAAGAAACGATTTAGCCTTCCGGAGGTCATTCATTCAAAATAAGAGTTTAGTGCAAAACGTAATGTGCAACATAATAGTTTTCTAGATAACATTGTTTTTGTGATCGTTAGTAGCCGGAATTAAAATCACACTCAAAATTTGATTAATTGCACAGCCCTAATTTAAAATGTTACTCGAGTAAATGTACAAAATAATCAGCATCAAAAAGTACTCATTCTGCAGAATAATATATATTATATTTTCGTATTCTAATTATTGCTGCATTAATGTGTTGATGACTTTAATGTTGCAGCTGGTAAAGGTAGAGCTCATTTTAATTACTTTATATACTGCTGGGTAGTTTAATCTATGAAAATACATCATATCTCTGCCTTTAATCCCCAGGACAGCTTAGACATGAAAGGGGAGAGAGAGGGGAAAGCCATGCAGGAAACCTGCCACAGGTCAGATTTGAACCCTGGGCCTCTGCGTCGAGGAATAAACCTCTTCATATGGGCACCCTCATACTTACTTTTCTGATTATATTTTGTATAAATATAATTAGATTCTGCAAAATGCTATAGACTGACTACAGATAAGTACCTCATACTACCCCACTTCAAAATCCAAACTATCCCTTTAACCCCAGCAGTGCCAGAGAAAAAAAGGCTTATGTTATTTTTTTAACAGTTTGGGAATGCAATGACAAACTGTCGTCCTGCTGATCGCGCTGTCAGATCAGAAAACACTTTGATGCATTGTTCTGGAACACAACTACAAACACATTGGGTTGTTTCATTTAGAGAAGATGCCTTTAAACTGACTGAATGTGGGCGCAAAGGGAGAGACATGAAGCAAAGACACTCTGTGAGGTTTTTGCAGGTGAAGCTGCGACTACGTTTGCAAAACAGGAATATTTCAGAGTCTTCCAGCGGTGGAGGACTTGTTAGAGCGTGTGAACACAGCGTCCCTCTTTCATTCCTTCAACCAGCTACTTGAAAAGGTATCATCATCAATCATATCCAAAAACCTTTAGTGTTTTCCAAGTCTTTGATAATGTTTAGAAGTAGCATCTCTATCGCAGCTTAGCCGTAAACAGGCAAGAGGCCGTAAACTGTCACAAACTGCAGTACAAACCCAGATTGAGACATATTCTGAATGCGCTGTACACATGTCCAAAGAATGCCTCTAAAACCTGAATAATACTGGAATATCCCACACGACCCCCCACATCTGAGTTCCGTGTTGCGCATTCACATGGGATAAGCGAAGCCTGCTTTTGCTGAAATTTAGTGGCTTATCTGTTACACGAGAGTTGGGTACCCGGAGGCGTGCACTTGGGTCGGTGTTCTGTATCTTTTGGGCCAGGTCCAGTAGAGGTTACCAGAGGCTCATATCCTATCCCACAGCGGCAGCATGCACACAGCATCATCATCAGCACTTACGGATGGAGCTGCGGGGAGCGCGTCGTTTCGGGGACGGAGATCTCCGGGTGACAGTGGTCCAGACTAGGGAAAGAAAGACTATTTGTTGATTATATGAAACATGTTATTAATTGTTTACAGTGACATTTAAGGAATTCTGTCTCTTTGCCATCTCATGTGTATTGTCTCTGTCGTCATCCTCATTTGTCTGTCTCTTTAATTGTTGTCATCCTGTGTTGTCGGTCCCTCTGTTTTCATTTTCATCGACTGGTCTGTCTGTCCTTTCATCATGGAACTCCTCTTTCACTGCAGTAAATGACAGAGAGGGATAGAATGAAGAAAAACTATATAATATAATAAGTAACATTGAAGACAATGCTGAACTTGCCCTGATTTGTTAGCTTGGTTAGAGCAGCTTTATCTTGCTCTCTTCACATCCGTTTCTCTCCCACAGATCAGTCAAATCTCAGTCAAAAAGTGACTGGGCCATCTACCGAGTTCCACTGCTGTTCGTCCCTTCCTAGAGGTCAACCCTGATTGGTTCATGTAGTTGTCAATTTAGTTAGACTGATGTGTGTGTGGAAGAAACTAAAGTTAAAGGGATACTTCACCGATTTAGCATTCAGCTTTGTATCAGTAGAAACCCGATAGTATTTCTGAATGACCGTGCTTCCCTCCCTCATGTCCCCCTGAGACGAGAGATCTCTGCATTTGGGGCCTGGAAAAAAATCTTCCGATGACGTAAAATGACGATTTTTGCGTCATCGGAAGATTTTTGGGCCAGAGGCAAGGACTACAGCCAGTTAGTAGGATCTACTTCCGCATGTTTTCAACACGCCCACAGGGGGTTGGACTGCCGAGTCTGGCCGAGGTATTCCGACTGTCAGCCATCTTGAAGCTTCGCTAAACAGGCTCTCGGTTTTCAGCAGAAAACATTTACAACAATTATCTGCATTCAAACTACCGGACGTGTGTACCACCGGGATACATCGGTACAGATCGGAGAATATGCAGGAAACGTTATTACGTTATTATTATGACGGAATACTCGGCACACTACGTGAGCTTCGCCTGCACGGAGACCAGCGGTGTCGCTCAATGCCGCTAGCCGGCTAGGGGACATCCTCATCGGCTAGGTGGAAAGCTAACGCTAGCTGTCCACCTGTCCCATCCATCCTGCTTGCAAGTGTCTGCTCATTAAACAACAAGCTGGACTACATCCTCCTTCAACGAAACTCCCAACGTGAGTTCAGAGACTGCTGGGTTTTTGTTTTTGTGGAAACATGCCTGAACAACAGTGTAACGGAACCGGGACTATCCAGCTACCAGGCTGCTCTCGCCGGCCCGTGGAGGTGGGCTGTGTTAAACGGACTGGTGTAGAAATAAAATCCAACTAGCTACTGCTAACTGCTGGTGGAGCTTGTGACTGTTAAATGCCGACCATTCGACATTCCACGCTAATTCACGGCTGTGTTTAGCTACACCAATGCTAGTATGCGTTAGCTGAACTTTACGGATCCTGCTTGCAAGTGTCCGCTCATTTAGACCACAAACTGGACTGCATCCAATTTCAACAAAACTCCCAACGTGAGTTCAGAGACTGCTGTGTTTTTGTTGTTGTGGAAACATGCCTGAATAGTGTACCGGACTGTCCAGCTACCAGGCCTGCTAGCCCTCCGAGCTAGAGATGCTCTGTCGCCAGGTAAAAGAGGTGGGCTGTGTTAACACAGAGTGGTGCAGAAATGTGGTGATTTGTATCCATTTAACTGCTGGTGGAGTTTGTGACTGTTAAATGCCGACCATTCTACATTGCACGCTAATTCTCGGCTGTGTTTATGCTCGGTGTTTACAGCCCACCAAGCGCTAATGCTAGTATGTGTTAGCTGAACTTTACGGAGCCTATAAAGTGTGTGTACTAAATGTAGCCTGTTTCGTATGTCGTTTTTATATAATGTCGTTTTTATATATGTTAAATGTGTAACACCACTTGAGTCACAATGAAACGTCGTTTCGTGTATATGGTTGAAATGACAATAAAACACGCTTGAGTTGAATGCCTCTGTCTGTCTGTCAAGCGGTAAGCGTGGCTTGGGAGTGGACTCAAAGCAACGAAGCAGGTGCATTCTGGGATTTGGTGTTTTTCATCCATATAAGACCAAAACACATTTTCTGGCTTTTCTCAGCCTAGAAGGCACCAATTTCAATTTTTTTTTCTTCACATTTCTACTACATAAGTGACCCAATTTAAAGATATATTAAGCTTTCCAGCGGTGAAATATTCCTTTAAGTGTGCGATATAGAGTTTACTGATTCTCACCTAATGAGATGGGTGCAACTGTTTTCTTGCAACCAGTCGGTCAAACCAAGGAGAAAAGGAGGAGAGGGACACAAGCAGTGTGTTTTCAGAATCCAGTCTATTCCTGTATTTTGCTTTAGTTGCAGCAAGAACTGAGAAGCCAGCCTTGGACCAATAGGTGGAATGAAAAGGGAGCAATGTTTTCACTGCCATCTTACTCAGTTGCGGGTATTCTCCTCCACAAGCCAGCCAGAACTCTTAAAGCTACATCTTGTTGAAACGAGCTTGCAGCCCCCCGTCACATGACAACTCCAAGAGTCGTTTGTCCTCAAGAGTCGGAGATAATATGCTGTCGGTCTCGGCAGTCGTGAACGGATCACGCATCCAATTTTTTCCAGTGAGTGTGTCACATTGTGATGGAAGATACTCTTCAAACTTGAGTAAAGTCTTGTTCAAGTGTGTCCCCAAGAGTGTTGAGTACTTCATTCAGTTCAGGGGACATGTGTTTGGATGCCAGCACCTCGCGATGAATGAAACAGTAAGTTACCGAACAACCAGATAGATACATGCCCGTTATATACTCTAATAATATTCATGAACGGATATACACGAGGAGGATCGTTGCGTTTGATATGTCAGTTGTCTCATCTAACTGGATGGCAAACCAATCTGATGCACGGGCTCTGTCCAACACATGACTCAATATCAGCGGCCATATCCTGACTTCTACATGAAACAATGTCATTAGACAGAGGGATTTCACTGATCTTCGTAGCAGCTGCTGGGCCTAAAACCTCAATTCAATTCAATTTTATTTATAGTATCAAATCATAACAGAGTTATCTCAAGACACTTTACAGATAGAGTAGGTCTAGACCACACTCTATAATTTAATATAAAAGCCCCAAGAATTACAGTAATTCCCTCAAGAGCAAGCATTAGCAGTGGCTGTTGCGACAGTGGCGAGGAGAAACTCCCTTTAGGAAGAAACCTCAGCAGAACCAGACTCTTGGTAGGCAGTCTCTGACGGGGCCGGTTGGGGGTGTGATAAACAGTGGCAATAACAGTGACTTCGAAGGTAGTCATTGTAGTTCATGTCATAGCAGGGCACATCGTGTCATACTGAGTAGTGCAGTCTCCTATACCGGATCCTGACTACTCTGTGCATATGAACATCACAGCAGGGCGTTGCGGGATGTAACGTGGCACTGCAGAGCATGGGTGGATGCAGTGGACGCAGCAGGACGCAGCAGGATGCGGCTGGGCATTGCAGGGAATCGCAGAGCATAGCTCGGTTAGTAACAAGCAGTTCTGGGACAGGATGCATACAGAAGAAAACAAATAAACAGAGATGAGAGAGCAGCTCAGTTTGTCATAGGAAGGAAGGAACTTCCCTGGTAGTCTAAAATTATAATAGCATAATTAAGAGAGGCAGGTTAGTTTAGAGAGAGGTGCCGGATCGGGCTTGAGCTCTCCCCTGCCGGATCGGGCTGTACTGGCCTGCCTCCCTCTACTTTTGTTATATTATTAATCTGACGACTACGAAGAGAAGCAGGTGGGCTGTGTTAGGCGGACGCTGCAACTCCTCACTCCTTAACTATAAGCTTTATCAAAGCTTGGAGGAAAGGAGAGTTTTCAGTTTACTCTTAAATGTGGTGACTGTGTCTGCCCCCCGAACCCAGACTGGGAGCTGGTTCCACAGGAAAGGCGCCTGTTAGCTGAAGGCTCTGGCTCCCATTCTACTTTTAGAGACTCTAGGAACCACAAGTAACTGCATTCTGGGAGCGCAGTGCTCTAGTGGGACAATAAGGTACTAAGAGCTGTTCTAGATATGATGGTGCTTGACCATTTAGGGCTTTGTAGGTCAGGAGAAGGATTTTAAAGTCAATCCTGAATTTTACAGGAAGCCAATGCAGAGAAGCTAATACGGGAGAAATATGATCTCTTAGTTCTTGTCAGAACACGCGCTGCAGCATTCTGGATCAGCTGAAGAGTCTTAAGGGACTTATTTGAGCAACCTGACAGTAGGGAATTACAATAGTCCAGCCTGGAAGTAACGAATGCATGGACTAGTTTTTCAGCATCGTTTTGAGACAGGATATTACTAATTTTGGCAATGTTACAAAGATGAAAAAAGGCTGTTCTTGAGGTTTGTTTTAGATGGGCGTTAAAGGATATATCCTGATCAAAAATAACTCCTAGATTTCTGACAGTAGTGCTGGAGGCAAGGGCAATACCATCTAGAGTAGCTATATCTTTAGATAATGAGGTTTGGAGGTGTTTAGGGCCCAGCACAATAACTTCCGTTTTGTTAGAGTTTAACATCAGAAAATTGCATCCACAACTGAGCAGGGTTATGTTAATGAGGGCATAACTAGTTTATCGCCAAAAGTGAAAGGAGCATTGGATTTGGAGATGTGATGGGAGAGAAGGTAAGACGTTTTGAGTAGACTTTCGTTGTCTGTCAGATTGCTTTGCAGCACTTTGCTCTGTTTGGCCATTTCATCTTTCTTTCTTTTAAAAAGATCCCCAGATTTATCTTTGAGATGTGTGTACTTTCGGTATCGGAGCTTCTCTTGTATTTCTCAGAGTGATTGAGACAGATAAAAAAAATTATATTGTTAGTCTTCTGGGTATTGGAGTTTTTTGAACAGCTACAGCAGACCTGCTGCAGTGTCTTTTATTTAGGCTAGTAGTATATGGCTGCAACACACATTTCACTAAAGATACCCTACAGTTTTGTTTTTTTATTTCAGGGGACGTTCCGCGGCCCAACGGGCATTCCTCTAGTTTAAGAAAGTCTGGATTATGATGCTTAAAATCATTTAGAGAGAGTGTGTGGCCGGGTTGGTTCAGTGGTAGAGCAGGTGCACATGTACTGAGAGGTTTATGCCTCGGCGCAGGGGTCCAGGGTTCGAATCTGACCTGTGATGATTTCCTGCATGTCTTCCACCTCTCTCTCCCCTTTCTCATTTAGCTGTCCTGTCAAAAATTAAAGGTGGAAAAGGCCAAAAGAAATAATAAAAAAAAAAAAACATTTAGAGAGCGATTGCTGCAGTGTGTGACAGAATTCGCACACCTTCACTGAGTCATAACTCAGTGAGATCTGAACACGTGGATATCTGGCTATCTGAAGCTGGCAGGTCAGAGTGATGACAGTTTGTTTCACATCTGGGCGGGATGATCCAGTGGCTGAATGAGCAGCCCATCTGCCACGGCTTGTCACGGAGGGGGTGAGAGGGGTTAACTAAGATGTCTCTGATTTTGTCCTTTACCCTCCTCTCTGACTATGACTCCAGACTGTCCAGTTCCAGCCTGCACCACAGAGCAGGCCTTCCTCTACTCATATTCTTTTTGTTTTTAATTAAATTTATGTGTTAGGGACCATGTAATGAAACATAATGGACGTGAGATTAAATGAGTGTCAGACAGAATGTCCATCAGAAACCTGGGGAAGAAGCCAGCTGAGCCGTACAGAGAGTTAAAAGACAGACAGCAGATAAAAATATACATGGGCTGATGCAGAGACTTCTCCAGACAGACTGTCAGAATAATGACAATGTTAGCAGAGACAATAGTCATTTTGTTTGGCTCTCTGTAACTTCTGCATACTTTCAGCTATTAAAACCATTCAACTTTTAAAATGTTCAGCTCTTTCAGGTAATGATGGGACTTCTTCAACTTTTTTTCAACTATTTATACTTTTTAAAATATTAAACTTTTTAACACTTTTTTAACATTGAAGTGAATGAGAGCATGCTTCAAATCCTTAAAATCTTCTTCTGCTCCCAAAACTTTCAGCTACTTCATTCTTACGCCAAATGAAGTATCCCGTAGGGCCTTATTTGAAGAAATGTAAATAGTTTTTCCTTTATATGAGTTATAATGTTCATTATGTTTATTATTCTCTCCAAATACATTGGAGATATGTTTTAGACAACACACGCTGTTTGTATCTCTGTCCGTGATGTCGACATGATTGCCCTGATTCGGTCTGGTTTCCCCATGTGCAGATGCAGCTCCATATACACAAGCTAGTGAGACTGTCACGTGGAGGACCGTCACACTTGCTCTCTTTGTAAATTATAGAATGTGGTCTAGACCTACTCTATCTGTAAAGTGTCTTGAGATAACTCTTGTTATGATTTGATACTATAAATAAAATGTAATGTAATTGAATTTACTTTTAACTAACTAAGCCATCGTGATGCCAACCAGGAATGTCAAAGATTTTCTGATTTCTTTGGTAAAGCGCCAGCTTCTAAAAAGGGCAAAATGGAAGATCGGCTAATTCAGCAAAGCATGATAGTGATTGTTTGTTCGTGCTTGTTGTTGTAGACCTTTAGCATACAATTTATTTGTGTTAAATTCACAGAGGAAATCTCAAAACCAAGGTAAAAAAGAAAATAAATCCTGTGCACTCTTTTAAATGTGTATTTCAGGATAAGGATTATAAGGATAAATCTTTCAGGGGGAGGGGTGACCCAAAGTTTCATGTCATGACATTTCACTGTCAGTTTATATTTCCAATTTTATTTTTCAGTTTCAACTTTCTGTCACTGTTCTGGGGTGGGATGGAGGGGTTTGAGGGGAGGGAGAAGGAGATAAGGATTCATTTCTTCAGACCGAAGCTGCTGCGAAGCACAGACTGGAAAGATAATGGACGGAGCTTCTGGGTCTAACAAAAGTGAAGCCAATGCTGAAGCTCCTTAAAGCTGCATTATCTCTCATTTCCAGCAGGGGGCGACTTTGCTGGCTCCAAAAAGAAGTCTATTTCTATAGAAGTCTAGATTATGTTTTCCACTTGAATCTCAGAGGATAACCATGCTTGCTTCTTGTAAATTTAGGACTTATTTTTTATTAATGTCTGTTAATTAAAGAGTTTCAGTGTTTATAAAATATAAAAAGTTTAAACAATCAAACATCTACCCACCCACCCACACCTCTAAATCAAAGCTGGTCCCTTTATATATTTACCTGAAAAGAGAAAAGAGAAATCAACTAGAAAATGCATTTCCTGCAGAAAATGCGTGGGAATGATGAATAGTAATAGAATTGCTAAAGCTAAACTGGGTGAATAGCTTAAATCCGTAAGAAGAAGTTGAAGTAGTGAGAATAGTTGAAAAAGTGAAAATTGGTTTAATAAGTATGAATTTCATTAAAACGTTAAAAGCTGAATTGTTGGGTTTAAAAGTTGAATAATGACAAAAGATGTAGAACATTGTGAGGTCTGAGTATATTTTCTAACTGATAATGACTCACAAATGCAAAAATATGAAACAAACTGTATGAAAAAGCTTAAAGCTCAAATGCATTGCACTGCACTGCTGAAAATCAGGAAAATTGTCAGAGTTGGAAGCTAAACTACATTACCTAAGTTAAGAGCTTAAATACATTGTTAGAAAAGCTGGAAGCTTAACTGTAATACTGTCAAAGCTGAAAGTTTAAATGAATTGCCTGAAAAGGCTAAATGAAGAAATACTTTGTATTATCAGACATATACACTGCATAGAATGAAAAAGCATCAATGTAGCTAAGATGAGATGTGAAATTTATTCAAGAAGGGAAGCTGAACAAGAGGAAAGAGAAAGGAGAGAAGAGTTGGAGAGTGAGAGAGAGCAAAAGAAAAAGAGAGAGAGCAAGAGAGAGGCTTGTTTGGATATCCAAACAAGCCTTAGTGATAAAAGTTGAAGATTTTATTCTATATATATATATATTTATATATATATAGAATAAAATCTTATATATATATATATGTATATATATATGTATATATATAGTTCTGTTAAATATTATTATACGTCTGATATATTGAAGCTGTCCCCGAGTGCTATAATGCCTGCCGTTTTGGAAGATTTTATTAATAAAAGGTAGTCTATAGATCCGGTTTCCCTACACTATGCGACAACAGCCCAAAATTATAATTCAATTGGATGTACAGGGTGGGATAAGAGGCTGATCCACGTACGCACACTTGTAGTCAATCTGTGATTTATAAAGGGAACATTGCTTACAGGTGTGCCTACACACACCGTTTTGGGCTTTTGGGCGTACATACTTATAGTAAAGATCCTACACACAGTTTTATAAATGAGACCCCAGGACAGCATGAAAGGGGAGAGAGGGGGAAAGACATAAAATCAGGAATCCTGATTTGAACCCTGGGCCTCTGTGTCGAGAAATAATCCTCTTCAATTGGGCGCACACTCTACCAATTGAGCTACCTGGGCACCCCCAAGGAGATATACTTGCTTTTTAACCACACATTCGCATAGTCAACCTGCTGCATCGTGAAAGGAATTGTTCACATACTTGCCCATGTACTACGCTTGTTACTAAAGGATTCCACTAGAGGGTACATCAGAGAACTCAGACCAGATTTTCATGATGTAAACAAAAAACAGGGTGACAAATTGAAGGAGGTCACTATATCTGTGACAAGTAGCGGCCCAAACCACGTGACAAAGAGAAGAGACCATTAAAAATAAAGTGCTAATGAATTTTATATAGTGTGGTAAGTAATGGAATCAGTAACCAGGGTATAGTCTTACCCGGGTTATTACACAGACTGGTCACTAAATTTACCAACTTAATGTTTCATTCACACTCTTGTCACAGCATAGGAAAGCACAATGCACTCGCCAGATGTTTGGCTCCTTATATCTGTAACCAGTGTCTGATAGAATTAACAAGCTAACTTTGTTAGCTAGCTAATGTTAGCCAGCAGCTGCAGTGGGGGCTTGGCACTTTGTTGCCGAGACACAACGTTTACAGCCCCGGAGATGGACAATCGGTTTAGCCATCTCCCGGTGTCTGCTGCTGCCTCGGCAGGGAGTAAAACAGACGGACCGCAGGCTCTTTGTTGCCGGTGGCCTGCCGTGGATTTGGGCAACACGGTTTTGTTGTATGGTGTCATAGCAACGACTACAACTCACAGCGCTGACTGATTATTTCCGGTTCAAAAACCACTCCAGCAAAGACACTTAACCAGCCTATACGCCGGTTAAGGTGTATAATGCGAAACTTAACCCCCCAGCTCGCACCATCTATGACTGACTGGTTAGAGCAACCCCCGACTCTGCGTTGTGTGTAGAGTGACGAGTGGGAGGCTCGATCTTTACGCCGCAATGGGCCTGTTTATTATATGAATAGGAACAGAGTATGTACTGGTCAATCAAACAGTTGGCTCACAGTAGCTTACACGCAGCACACTACAAAATAATGGCTTGTTATTTTAGCACAGAGGCTAGCTAGAAAGTGCATTATGCCGCTATTTTAAAATTTTAGCACTTGAAAAGGTACAACAATCCACTTGAAACTCTTATTAATATGTTCATAAATCACAGTGAACATATGTTCATACAATGAATATACAGATATAAATACACAATATTTTTACTCTGTGCTGCACTCGGCAACTCACCTTGGGCACGTCTCTCATAACTGGCAATTAATACACAACAGCCTGTGGCATTTAACTAGTAGCAGAGCACTACTAGCAGAGAGAGGGCACCTGTTACGTCCTTTAGCTAGGGTTATGAGGACATAAACAAAACTAGATGTAATTGGTATTTGAAAGGATATTTATTTTAGAATCAGGCAAACTTAACAACAGAGCTTAGAAACGGGAAAAATGGGCCGATGGATGCTGTGGAACTCAAAAACATAATATAACAAAAAGAGATCCTCAAAATGAAGACTATTTCTGTAACTATAAGAAAAGGTTAAACAAAAATCCTCTCTAAATAAGGTACTTGGTAAAACAAAAACAATACTCACAGCACCCCTGAACCTAATAACTCCCAAAGTCCTGTTCATCCTCTCACAGGACCCATTTCCCATCAGGTGATAGGGCGTTGTATGGGACTTTTGTACACCTGCCTCACTAAGCAACTCAGCCACCAGAGCGCTCTTTTCCTATAAATGTCAAGAAAGAATGCCAAATAGAAAGAAACTTCAAAAAAGACTTTTAGAGAAAGTTATCTTATGTTGTCTAGTTTAAGATATTGCATAACTTATTTTATTCACTGAGGACAGTTTCCATCGGAAGAGAATGAGTCGCCTGGCCAGCAGAGTGCACAATGTGCAGCATGTTACACTTAAAGTGATTGTTCGGAGTAATTTCACCCTAGGGTCCTTTGCACCATGACCTCGAGATACAACAAAAATATTTATTAATTTAATGATTAAATAAGGTAATGTCTCCAAACGTACCTCAATTATTACTTGTCTCCTGCTAGTTATACTACAGCACTTACTTTAAAAAAAAAGTTAAATTAAAAAATATTTTGTTGCATCTCTTTTCGGTGTTGTAATTTGTAGACGTCCCTAAGCACTCGTCTCACAGCAGCAACAACAACAGCAGAGAGCAGAAGCCAGCAGGCGAGTGTTATTTACATAACCTTCTGGTGTACTTACAAACTTTCCAATCCATCGTTTTATGAGTGCATAACCTATATATACTAGTGTAGACCTTTGGTATCATTTCGGGCATTATTAGTGGGGTAACTTACGAGATACAAACGTGGGTCCATTAGCCCCTGTGCTAAGCTATTCAGCTGATAACGCTACTCTAAGCTAACTCTCCCAATGTTAGACCCAGGTGAAAAAAGCTTCTGGGGGGGTGTTTGGCTCGAGGTCATGGTGCAAAGGACCCTTGGGTGAAATTACTCTGAACCATCACTTTAATATTACTTAGGTTGCTTTCACCAGAGATGGCAAAACTCACTTCCGCATCTAAGTAGAAGTACAGATACTTGTGTTAAAAAATACTCTGGTAAAAGTAGAAGTACTGATTTAACTTCTTTACTTAAGGAAAGTAACAAAGTACAGGCTTTGAAATGTACTTAAAGTATAAAAGTAAAAGTAGCCTTGCGAATGACAACCACCTTTTATGCAAAGCTACCTGGACCACACACGTTACTAGAGTGCAAGATGAGAAACTTCAGTGGACATAAAAACCAGGCTCTTTATATGCCATTGTCTACATTTTAAATGGATGTCTGCCAATCATCACATATATGATTATTGTGACTGAGACTGGGACTCCAGCTTAATAAGAGTCTGACTGAGTAGCAAGATATGAATTCAATTGTGATTCTGTGAGAATTCACGGATCCAGTTTCTCTTTTTAATCGGTCCCCTTAACATTTAAAGGAATCTACATGTATGTGTGTGTGCTCAAATATAGAAAGAAAATAAAGGATACAATATGAATTACTAAACATAGATTAATTAAGAATTTCCCCCATACTTTTAGAGTTACAGCGCACACTGGCCAGGAGTCATACTTTGACGCCTCTAGCCTATCTCAAACATCTCTCTCAGATAAGGCCAGGGATGATTGGGAACGTCTTGCTGCTTGTCTGCCTAATCTCTGGGATCTCTGTTTTCTTCATTTTCAATCATGTCGCCGCCCATACTACTAGTGCTAACGTTACTACCATCAAGCTGCAATTATTTGCCGCAAATGAATGCAGAATGCGGCCGAATCTGTCGAGTCGTTTTGTAGTGGCGCGTTACATGTAACGTAGCCTACAGTATATTCCCATCCAATTAGATTGAATTCGGTATTGATCAGCTGATAACGGTAACTCCAGTGAAATTATTTGAAACTTGCTAGTGAGGACTAGATTAGGACCGTATTTAAAGCTGATGCTGGTTTCAAAACTTCGCTCCAGGTGTGTCTGTAAAACACGGACAACTTCTCTTTGATGCTTGAGAATGACGTATGCGTAGCAACGTGAAACCTAGCTAACAGGTGAAGAACACAAACAACTAAATCACTAGCTAACCTTACTTTAACTGTGCAGGAACTATAGACCAATACAACAACAGGCTTAAATGAACTGACAACAGAAGTTATACCAACTTACAGTTCTCAAGGACGACACACACCATCTTAACTGATTATCCTCCGGACAGCAGTCTCTCTTTTTTCTCACTTTTTTCTGTGTGCGCGACGGCGCGCGCCGCGGTGTGAGGCGCGTGCGTCTCATTCTCCGCACATTACGACCTCTTGTACAAAACTAAAGTAACGAGCCAATTTTTAAAATGTAAGGAGTAGAAAGTACCGATATTCGTGTTAAAATGTAAGGAGTAAAAGTAAAAAGTCGCCACAAAAAAATAGTAAAGTAAAGTAGAAATATCCGAAAATCTACTTAAGTACAGTAACGGTATTGGTACTTGTGCGTTACTTCCCATCTCTGGCTTTCACACTCTGCCACGCGTTTGTCCGTTTAAAACGAACCCTGGAGCATTTTGTCGGATAGTCCGGTTTGGTTTGGGGCGGTGTGAAAGCTCATCTGAACTCTGGTGCGGATCAAACAAAAAAACTCTGGTTTGCTTGAAAACAGGGGTCTTGGTTCTTTTCCAAGTGAACTAGAGTTTGTTTCACTTCAGGTGAGAACGCGATCTTACCCAAATACAAAAAAGTGAACCAACAACAGAGCATTTACTAGCCTGCAGTTTCAACCTTGCACACAATTTACAGACTTATATATGATTTAATGGACGATAACTTAGATCCATGAGCTGTTCTGAGCACACATCGCCTGTCGTCTGTGTGACATCACCATCGCTCTCTAGTACTCTTGCTGTCTGTCAGCTGCTCATTGTTCGCCTTCTTCTAAAATATTAAAAACATTAAATCAGAACCAGAAAACCCAAGACATTATAAATGTGGTGTTGTTCCATTATTTTCTGAGACCAGAAGTGTCAGCGAGTTTCAGATATATAACTGTTACGACTGTGACAACTGGGGGGGCGACCTGTAGCTCACCCAGTAAGAGCGTGCTCGCCATGTAGTCCTTCATTCCAGTTTGACCTCTGGCTCTTTTATGCATTCCCAATCCCTCTTCCACCTTTCCTGTCTATCGACTGTCACTACAAATGAAAGAAAAAAGCCCCAAAAATAATCTTAAAAAAAGAAAAAACTGACTGCCAGAAATGATGTATTCTTGGACATGTCCAAAACCTATGTAAAAGGTTTGCAGGGCTTTGTTTACATCTTTCGCATGTGGGGTCTAACTCAAATTCTAGAAACCCTGTAAATGTAGGTCTTTAATCTCAGAAATTCTGGGGGTTCTCTCTTAATTTTACCCCCTCCAACTTTATTTTGTAATTTCTTTTAAATTTAAAATGGTCTTAACAAACCTTTGTAATGTTATAGGAGGTCAAAGAGGATAAAGTATGGTAATAAAGTCCTCAGAAAGTGAATCTTCAAAGTAAAGTTGGGATTGTTTTTGTGTGTGTGTGTGTGTGTGTGTATGCGTGTGTCTCCAATTGGTATGATGCAATCTATTTCGATAACATCAATACGGCGTCCACAGAAGCGGATGTAAGGAGACTGTAATGAGTGTCATTAGCGTGGATGAACAACATGCCAGGCCTCAGCGGCCTGACTTCAGCCAGATAATTATCACCCAGTGGTCACAGTGTGCCGCCTCAGAGGACAACTGAGAAACAACAGTTATCACAAACACACACATACTTTTTCTCCTACGATGAAAAGTTTAATTTATGAGCAATTAAATTGACATTACTGATTCCTTTTTCTGACTTTAATAATAAACTGTTAAACTACACCACACAAAAGTAGAGGTGGAGGAAGTACTGAGAACCTTTACTTTAATAAAATGTACCACAGTGTAGAAATACTCCAAAGTCCTGCATTCAAAATAGGGCTGCTCGATTATGGAAAGAATTATTTTGGTCAATTTTGAAATCATTATTGACAACTTTTTGGAAAAGATGTTGCATTTATTGAAACAGTGAAACAAATCAACACACCTTGAACTGGGAAATTTCCCTTCATACTTTACCCGCTTTGAACTTTTCATATAAATAATAAGTATAGAGTGTCACAATGAAGGGCCTAAATGCCAACAAAAAGAAGCGTTCGCCTTCTGGAGATCATTCAGACAAAATAAGAGTTTAGTGCAAAACGTAACACAGAGGCTGATATATTAGGTAGCCTTCTGTCTACTATAGGACAGAAGAAGGTCTATCGTATATCAGACAGAATACATGGACATCACCCATCTAAATCACATTGTCACACATTGTATATTTCCCTATAATTCAGTTATAAACCAGATTTTATTCACATTTTGCCACAACAGCTGGAGATGCACACCAAGCTCTTTCAGAAAGATGAAGAAATAAAACGGCTTAAGGCCATCATGATGGAGATGGAGACCAAGAATGCGATGGAGAGCAACACTGCTTGTCTTTCTGATCCTTCACCGCATCAGACCTGTGAATCTCATCTTCAGTCAGAGTCAGCCTCAGTGCTTGAGTAAGCCTCAGTAGCAAGGCCTTAAAAAGTATTAAAGTAATGTGTTGAATTCAGATTGGATTGGTCTTAAATATTTTTGTGTCATGTCGCCACGAAAATGCAGGCAACCTGTTCCTGCCAGGTTGACACCGGGTTGATCTCCTATGGCATTTTGTTTTGAGCTTTATCAAAAAAACTTCCATTAACTGTGAAAGCTTTTAGATTGCAATTCACTTGTGGAAAAGGACTTTTGTTTAAGTTCTTTGTGCACTGTAAAAACGAGAACTTGAAATTGCTCATCTTACTTTGATTTTCAATTAAACAGAACAAAAACACATAATTGCATTATAAACTTTGTTAAAGTAGTTACTTCAACTCACTGTATTAAGTTTATTGTGATAAGTTGGTCTCACTTCAAAATGTATGGGGTGCCCCCTTTGAAATTGTAGTTAGACTCAAATT
Source organism: Perca fluviatilis (assembly GCF_010015445.1). Classification (NCBI taxonomy): domain Eukaryota; kingdom Metazoa; phylum Chordata; class Actinopteri; order Perciformes; family Percidae; genus Perca; species Perca fluviatilis. The sequence goes on along the minus strand of NC_053123.1, from coordinate 34,076,549 downwards.
GAGGCCAGGTCAATTACTCTTTTCATGCTCCACGCTAAAACAGGGTTTCCTGGGCAGTTCTGCAGGGGTTTTCAGTTGCCTACTTTCTCGGCCTGCTCTATGCCTTGAACTCCGATTTTGCGTATCGCAGTCAGGTGGTTCATTGGCTGGTCAATTCCCATGATGCAAGGCAGTAAATGGTTGTGTCAAACTTTGCTGGAAAAGTTTGCAGTTTGTTGGAAATACAAATGTAACTTTATGAATTCCGTTTATTAAACGCGTGTCTGCTTAGAATGTAATGTTTTGTTGCCTGGTAATTGTCATTGTTGTGCTGGTTTACATTTGTAACCAGGAGGTAAGTGACTGTTACGTTTGATAAGAAGAGCTGGAGTTTTGCAGTGTTAGACTTTGAGCAGTAATAGGCTTTCTTCAGCCAGTATTCTGCATCTGTGTTGCTCACTAGTGGCCCTTTTATGTCAAGTGATGCAAGATCAGCAGCTTTAGATGGGTCCTTTTTGGCACGGGGCGTTTTTAGAAGTTGAAACTTAATTTTTACACACAAAAAGTTGATTATCTGAACAAAAGATAATTAGTTGACATGACTGCTTTTTGAATTATTTAGTATGTGAAACTTAAGATTTTAAGTTTTTATATCTATGAAAGATAAATTATTTAAACAAAACATTATTAGTTGGCACAGCATATGAAAGTAAATTATTTGAACAAAACATTATTAGTTGGCTGAACTATTTTCAAAACGTAGGAGTTTGAGGTGACCTCAAACTCAAAAAATCTAGTGCAGTAAGTTGCCTTGAAATTTTGAGTTTTCACAACATTTTCGTTTTACAGTGAATGTAACACTGAACCTTTTTCCAGCCATGTACTTTTTGAATGTCTTTTGAAATATTTGAAATGGGTTAACTATGCTTAATATTATCAGGCACAATTGTTAGAAATGTGCAAATTAAGTAACTTACATGACTGCAGGTTTATTGTAAGTGTTGTGTCTTGTGTTAAAATAGGACGTTTTGATGCACACATTTTAATCTCATTTACTGTAACTCAATCTGTTTTCACTTCTCTTCTTCCAGTCGCTGTTGTGCGGCACATGAAGAGCAACAACAGCCTGAATCCTTTATATTTTCAGTTCACTCTGTTTGCAGACTTTCGGCCCCCTCAGATATCTGTTCTTCAGTCTGTGTCTGTTGCTCTACATGACTGTTGTCTCTGCTAACATTGTCATTATTCTGACAGTCTGCCTGGAGAAGTCTCTGCACCAGCCCATGTATATTTTTATCTGCTGTCTGTCTTTTAACTCTCTGTACCGCTCAGGCGGCTTCTTCCCCAGGTTTCTGATGGACATTCTGTCTGACACTCATTTGATCTCACGTCCATTATGTTTCATTCAGATATATGTTATTTACACCTATGCATCATTTGAGATGACTCTTCTCAGCATCATGGCCTATGATAGATTTGTTTCTATTTGCCAGCCTTTACACTATCACAGTAAAATGACATTTAAGATGGTAACACATCTTGTGTTTTTTGTCTCCTCCTTACTGTTCGGATACCGTTGTGTGGCAATAAACTGAATCGGGCTTTTCTGTTCCAACTGGCCTGTGGTTCAGCTCTCCTATCTGGACACAACTCTGAACAATTTAATGGCAAAAATTACATTTAAGCATTATTCCTTGTATATTTATCTTTTATTTCTACTTTAATTTTCTCACATTATTGAAAGACAGTTTATCTCAGTTTCTGCTTAAATTGCTGAGGTGTCCAGTCTGGAACATTATGTGAGCTGTTTGTCTGAACAGATAAAGGGACAAGGTCACCCTAAAACTCTCATGTTTTCCCATGCCAGTTAAGATGTAACTGGGGGTGAAAGTCGTACAGGGAGGAGGAGGCGAAATGGCTCCAAGATGTCTCTTGTATTTCTCTGATTGTCTTCATGTGTATCAGATTGCCTGTAAGAACTGTAGCATCATAATAATCCAAGTGCGTGTGCTGTCACTCTGAAGATGCATAAAAGCCTGGTGTTCTTGTTCACTCATTTGAGAAACTGACTCCACACAGGGCTGCGGCCTTTTGTGAAATCATGTTGCTCCTATATTTCTGCAAATATATCTTTTTTAATAAAATACAAAACCCAACTTGGTGTTTAGTTTCAGTCTGTCTTATTTGTTTCAATTTACTAAACTCTGAAATTTCCCCCATGCTGCAAAGGAAACTTCCATAACAACAACATAGTAGGTTGGTTTGTCACAATAACAACCATCTTCATCCCCCTGTTCTTTGTCCTGTACACCTATCTTACGATTCTGCTTGTCTGCAGGAGAAGCTCGTCCTGAATTCAGAGGAAAGGCGTAAGCAGACCTGCCTGCCCCACATCGTCACATTCATGACCTATTCTTTCTCTCTCTGCTGTGAGCTGTCATTGACTCGATTTGAGGCTGATAAAATTTGTTGTTTTATCTTTAGAGTATTTGATGATCCCCCCCATCAATAACTCTCTAGTTTATGGCCTGAATCTGCCTCAAATCAAAAGAGTGATTTTTAAATTTTTTAAGAAGATTCCTGCTGCAAAAATGTAAAACTTAAATTGCATATTTAGCAAACCATATTTTACTAAACTAAAAAATGTGCTTCTAGAATTCTTTAAATGTATTTCTCCATAGATGTCTTTTGCTATTACATAAATCTTAATGGGGGCTTTGAAACTGACATTGTGGGTTGTAATTAATCTCAACTGTTCATAAACAAATTCTATCTATTTCCAACCCAGTCTCACGGCAGTTCATGAAATGGTCACATAATTTAATCTATTGATTAGTGTACACGGACACGTTTATGTAATTTTTTTCGTGGTGGTCAGCACGTTTTGTAAACTAATTTTTCAATGGGAAGCATCTTTCATGATCACAGCACGACTACGGAAGTAGTACGACCGAAAATCCGCGTAGGGAGGTTGGTTGGGTCAAAAAACACAGGACTTTCACCCCGAAGACCGGGGATCGTGTCCCACGTGTCACGTTTCCTTTCCCCCTTCTTTTCCTAAACCCAACCGTCCCGGTTGTTGTCCCACCGACCCCATAGACGCGGATCGTGTCCCACGCGGTCATGTTTCCTTTCCCGTTGTTCTTTTCCTAAACCCAACCTCCGTTGGATGCTTCCCCATTACGCGCTGACCACCACAAAAACGACATAAACGTGTCCGTGTACATTAATCAGATTAAATTACGTGACCATTTCACTAACTGCCGTGAGACCGTGTTGCTATTCTTCACACATAAAATGTTAAAGCACATTATGATACGTTGCTTTTTTTTAGACCGATTGAAGGCCAATAAAACTTGTGCCATTGATATCATAACCTAGAACAATGGTTTCCAAACTTTTTCACATACAGTAAAGGACACCTTAACTGACACAAATTAGGCCATGGGACCCCATTTGACAAGATTTTTTTCCTTTAGGATATTTTAATAAAATAAGTGTATGAAATCCATGATTAAAATAGTCATTATCATTATAGTGAAAAGAGGAGGGGAGTTGTAGGCATCTTTGATTCAAGCCTGTTATTTAATCCATAACCTAAACCAAACTATAACCTCGATTGAAAGCCTTGTTCTTAATATTCTATAATCCAACATGGAAAACATTACAGACAATTATATTTGTTGTTGTTTACCGAAGCCCCAGGGGCCTGTACCATGATGGTAGTTGAACAAACTCAGGGTTGCAGGATTGGTTTAGAGTTGACAAAACCAAACCGATGCAATCAGGCTTTATTGGTACCATGACGCGAGCTTATCAACTTTCTCTGTTAACTCAGGCTTTGATCCTTAAACTCTGATTACCCCGCCGCGCGCACATAAAAGAGTGACGTCGGCAACCGAACAACCAACACGTTCAATATGGATAGAGCGAGAGCAATATATTTTTCTGCAGGAGCAAGAAATTATTTTAGAATATAAAAATGTTTTTTCAAGCACGCAGTAATAATCGTTCTCTGCCAAAGCAAGAGAACAATCTTGGAGGAAGATTGCTGATTGCGTTAACGCGGAAGTTAAAGAAATACATTCTATAGGCCATTAATGTGAAATTATGAATATAGGCTAATCATATTAAAAATGTATTAAATAAAATGAAAATGTGTGTATGTATATATATATATATATATATGTATGTTTGTAAAATGTGAATGTATTAGCTTTGACATCCTAAGAAAGATTAATATTAATTGATTTTTAGATGCAACCCCAACTCCAAACGTTCTTGGCAGCAGATCAAGACAAAATATAAAAATATAATTCAAAGTGGTGAGTATTTATCACAACCTTTTATTATTTTTGTGAATATTTTATCACAAACACTTCTTTGCAGCAAAAGGTGAAGCCATTGCAATGATTGCAACAGAGAACAGCAGCTGGGAATTAATTACGTCACCTATATGTTTCTTTGCTCACCGCTGATTGGTCAAACTTCAGACTGAGATCTCAAATCCAGAACATAACCTGCCCCGGAGCAGGTTAGCCGCGAGCGTAAGATACCATGGCAACGAACACCGATTAAAGCCGAACTTTATCATAGTACCTAAAACCCAGGGTTGGTGGAAACTAAACTGAAACATAGCTGGCTAGCCACCTAAACCAGCTTCATGGTATAGGCCCCAGGTCCGTTTCTGAATTTTGATCTGAATCGTCTGAGTTTTAATCATGTGTAGTCCTTAAATCAGACAAAGTACTTATTGTAGTTGATTTAAATATACATGTGGACGTTGATAACGTCAGCCTTAGTATTGCTTTTATCTCACTATTAGATTCAATTGGTTTCAGTCAGAGTGTGCATAAGGCCACTCACTGTTTTAACTACACCCTCGACCTTGTGCTGGCATATGAAAATAAAGATTTAATAGTATTTCCGCAGAATCCTTTATTATCAGACCATTGTTTAAAGGGGCGATAGAATGCAAAACCGACTTTACAATGTCATAGTTGAATAACGACAGTTTGGAGGGTAAATAGGACATACATAGAACCTCAAAATCCCATTGACACCTCTTTCCTCTGCAAATTTCACAATTTGAAACTGCCTCTGAAAACGGGCAAATCTCAACGCTCGGTGGCTCCTCCTTATTTGGCTCTGGTCTCTACCTGTGTCACGCCCCAACATTTACATAGGCTACACAACTGACCTGAGGTCAGCTTAGTCTTCTGAATCTAGGTCATGCAGATCTCAGAAATGTTATACATTATTCGTCTGCTTTTTAAATAATAAAATCACTTCTGAGACTATTAATGCTTGAAATCAACTATGTAGAGGTCAAATATGGGCTGTTTTACGAAAATTTATGGCTAATTGCAAATTTTGTCCGACTGTGTGTCGCTGTTCAGCAGGACCTCAGCAGGCTAACATGACAGCGGCCGGTGCTGCCTCGCAGCCCGGTGTGTCTTCCTTCACAGACCCCGGCTCGCTGTGAGTTAGATGGTTCTCCGTCACGACCGGAAGCCCGCGGCACTCCATACAAAGTCACCGATGCCCTGACGGAGCTCCAGGCGGCCCTAAGCCACGATTACCCATAGGATTGAAAGGACACCAGCAGCTAGCTTTGTAAGACCTTAGGGGTAGCTGTTATATAAGTGGCATGATGAAATTCAAACTGTAAATATATTATAGTTATGCCGAAAGTGTAGCTAGTTAGCTAACTGCGTACTTTAGCTACCCAGAGGATTGAATGGACACTAGCAGCTAACGGAACCCCTTATATTCACAAAAATGCATTAAATTGAAATCGCATAACGCGTTAGCTTTGTAAGACCTTATGGTAGCAGTTATATAAATGGCGTGACGAAATTAAAACTGTAAATATATTATAGTTATGCCAAAGTGTAGCTAGCTAGCTAGCTGCGATCTTTGACTACCCATAGGATTGAATGGACACTAGCCATCCAAACCAAACCCCTCATATTCACAAAAATGCATTAAATTGAAATCTGACACAAGTGTTAGCTGTAATATAAGTGGCGGGATGAAATTCAAACTGTAAATATACTATAGTTATGCCAGCAGCCAAAACACAGGATGCATTTGGGCCCGTAAAATAGCAACCAGGCAATTTTCAGCCCAATTAATGTTAAATACCTTATTAGGAGACCTTAAGGAACAGTGTGAAGTATGCTATATAATCATTCTATCACCCCTTTAATAACTTTTGAATTCTTACTAGTCGACTGTAAGGAAATTAGATAAAAGCTTCTACAGTAGATGCCTATTTGACAGTGCTATAGCTAAATTTAAGGAAGATTTTCCAACAGCATTTAACTCAATGTCGTGGCCCCTTAACATACCAGACTCTTATGTTAACTTTAGTCCCTCCCAAATTGATAATTTTGTAGACGGTAAGCTAGGGGCTCTCGATACGGGACGACTTTAGACTCTATTGCTCCTCTCAAAAAGAAGATGATGAGGCAAAGGAAACTAGCACCTTGGTACAACTCCCAAACCTCGCAAAACTTGAAAGTAAATGGCATTCCACCAAGAATATGCTTTAGATTGACAAGACAGTCTGAAAACATATAGGAAGACCCTCTGAAATGCCAGATCAGACTATTACTCATCACTAATAGAAGAAAATAAGAACAATCCAAGGTTTCTTTTCAGCACTGTAGCTAGGCTGACAGATAGTCACAGCTCTACTGAGCCATCTATTCCTCTAGCTCTGAGTAGTGAAGACTTCATGAGCTTCTTTAATGATAAAATTATAACAATTAGAGATAAAATTCATCACCTCTTGCCCTCAACTTCTCACGGTTCACCTTTAAATGCAGGACCGCTAGAAAGAACGACAAGACCTGATATATACTTTGATTTATCCTATAGACCTTCGCAACACCGGTCTCCGGGTGAAAGTCCTGTATTGTCTGACCCATCCACCACCCGCGACAACCTCCATACACAGATTTTCCGCTTTTCATACTACTTCCTACCGGGTCGTGGTTGTTACTAAGAAATATGCTTCCCATTTAAATACATTAAATTAAAATTAGTAATCACCACAAAAAAACGAGAATCGATGATAATCGTGTCCCGTCACGAATCTATAGATTCAACAACGTAACCATTTCACGAACTGGCATGAGACTGGGCTGTACAGAGACTGGAACATTTAGTAGGCAGTAAAGGAATCGCGTAAGCTGGTTTAAGTTCTATTTATCTGATCAATCTCAACAATGAATCCTCTAAGCATGTTAAAGTTGCAATGGCGTTCCACAAGGCTCAGTGCTTGGACCATTTCTGTTCACCTTATATATGCTTCCTCTAGGCAATATTATTAGGAAACACTCATTTAACTTTTACTGTTATGCGGATGACACCCAATAATACCTATCAATCAAGCCAGACGAAACCAGTCAGTTAGCTAAACTTCAAGCATGCATTAAAGATAGAAAATCATGGAGGAAATAGAATTTTCTGATGTTAAACTCAGAGTTATTGTGCTGGGCCCTAAACACCTTCGAACCCCTTATCTAAAGGTATAGCTACTCATAATGGCACCTCTTCCACCTCTACCCTCGCAAGTCGGAAATCTAGGAGTTATTTTTGATCAAGATATATCCTTTAACGCCACTTAAAACAAACTTGAAGAGCTCATAGTACCTTATTCCCCCACTAGAGCACTGTGCCCCAGAATGCAGAGTTACTTGTAGTTCCTAGCACTTGTCTTATTGCAGTAGTAACAGCAGCAGCAGAGCAGAGCCAGCAGGCAAGTGTTCATAAACTTCTGGGTGTACTTACAAACTTTCCAATCCATCTTTTATGAGTGCATAACCCATTTGTACTAGTGTAGAAATTTGGTATCATTTCGAGCATTATTAGTGGAGTAACTTACGAGATACAAACCTGAATCCATTTGCCCCCGCGCCGCTATTCAGCTGATAACGCTAACCTGCCCAATAGCTCGACCCAGGTGAAAAAACTTCTTGGGGGTTGTTTGGCCGGAGGTCATGGTGCAAAAGCCCCTAGGGTGAAATTACTCCGAACCATCACTTTAACAAAAAGATAACTATTTACCGAATCATGACGTGTGGTGGGCTTACGGAATCAGTGGTGAGTTTTGTGTATAGATGGGTGAAGACTGTTTGGATTAATGTTGACTACAACAAAATGGCAAAACAAATGTGACAGGTCTGGCAGATATAGATTAGGTTGAGGCCTAATTTGAGGCCTACCACAGGGTCAGCCTATTACCTGATTGAACCTCCCAGACTGACAGCTCCTGCAGGAGGAGGCCAATGAAGCCACAGCAGGCAGGAAGGAAAGGTCATAATAGTTGCTGTTCTGGAAAATCCTGTGGCTAAGTGGGAAACGAACAATAATTTTTCGAGCTAGCAAGCTACCCGCTGAAAATGCAGACTGATCCTCATGAATTGGCGAGTGTAGTGACAGGCCAAAAGTTGGGCGACACCTTCTCATTCAAAGCGTTTTTCTTTATTTTTATGACTTTTACATTATTACGATACACACTGAAGACAAAAAATAAAGAACACATATGTATATACTTTAGATCCTCCAAAGTAGCCCCTTTGCTTTTTGATAACTCTGCAAACCCTTGGTGTTCTCTCAATGAGCTTCATGAGGTAATCAACTGAAATGGTTTTACCCTTCACAGGTGTGCTTTGTCAGGGTTCATTAGTGGAATTATTTCCCTTATTAATAAAAAGCAAAGGGTGGCTACTTTGAGGAATCTAAAATATAAGACATGTTTTCAGTTATTTCACACTTTTTTGTTAAGTACATCATTCCACATGTGTTCATTCATAGTTTTGATGCCTTCAGTGAGAATCTACAATGTAAATAGTCATGAAAATAAAAAGGAAACGCATTGAATGAGAAGGTCTGTCCAAACTTTTGGCCTGTACTGTATGACACGCCAATTTGTATGCCGTTTTGGCGTTTTATCAAGACGCATAATCGCATTTTAGCGTGTATATCAACGCAAATCGGCCGGCATTGACCTACATTGCAAGTGAATTTCCGCCATAGCGAGTAGTATAAAGGAACATGGGAAAACACAGGACTTTCACCTAGGAGAGCAGGGTTCGGTCCGCCGCATGGCGCATTTTCAGCTGTTTTTTTTTTTTAAGCCTTACCCAATGTTTCTTTCCTAAACCCAAAACGTTATTATTTTCCTAAGCGTGGTTTTTGTCGTTTTTTTCCGTGGTTTTGTCACTGTTTTGTTACTAAAGCCTTTCCCTCGTGTTTTCTCCCAAACCCAACCATTTATTTATTTTTTTAACAGGCGTGTGGACGTTCTCGCTGATAGTATGTTGCATTCTCGCGAGCACGCAACGGAACGCCGAGGCCAGCGGATGGGTATGTTTACATCTGCTGTATACAGCGTAATATACACATGGATAGCTGAAAATGCGTACAATAACACCCATTTGGTGTCCCGCTACATGGCAATTTTAAGCCTTTTTTTTTTTTTTTTTTTAAGCCTTATCCAATGTTTCTTTACTAAACCCAACCGTTTATTGTTTTCCTAAGCGTTGTTTTTGTCATTATCTTCTGTTTTTTGTCACAGAAAAGGAAAAAATTAAATGGATATTTTTCTGCCAATAACGTCATAACAAACTCGAAAGCTGAAGATAGTAGCGCGTCCCCAAAAACTGAAATTCTCATGTTTATTATATATTTCTATTTCAGCACAGTAAGGCATTTCCAGGTACTGTATGTGAACTAAAAATGCAAAACACGCTGATGCTTTTGTTATTTATGGTTAGCTCGCCAAAACTACTGCCGATTGCCGAAGTTACAGGCTGGCTATGCAACATTAGCTAATCCCGCTAAGCAAACATACAGGCTAACTATAGCCAGTTAGCTTTGTGTGTAACGTTACAAAAACAAACCTATCCTCAGAGGGGAGCTGGCGTAATATTTAATTCAATACAAGTATGGTACAAAAGGAGAACTAACACCACGTCTTATGTTGACAACATGGACGCAGATATAGGAAACCCTCGAAAAGCCGAACAGCATCCCCGTCTAAGTTGTTTCACTTTCCTCCAATATTATTACGCTAAATATAAAAGACACATGGACTGGTCGAGACCAAAAGCCATATTTTGCAAGACAAGTGGCAGAAACTGTGACCATAGACAGTGAACCGAGACGGGGCTTTCGTCTGTCGTCTCCCCAACGTGACGTAATGCAATGCATTGTGGGGGAAAGGAGAATCATTGCAAAACGCTGTAACAGTACTACTTTTTCGTATTTTATTCCATTTTGTGATATCCATTGTATTTGATGTTGTTGGGTAACAGTTTAAATGTTTATTACCAACAAGCAATTCGCACAAAAGTGTTAGAAACTCTGCAAGATGGGCTTTAAGATGTTTTGTTTGATTATATTGACACACATCTGATTCCATACTCATGGCTGTAGACTGTCTTGTTTATTCTATATCCTATGTGTAGGAATATATTTGGTGAGAATAAAGTGAGAGGTTTCAGAGTTCATGACCTGACCTTGTCGTCTCTGCTTCTCTGGGTTATGAGAGGCCATCTGGTTTTTAAAGTGATAAGACATTATAAAGGAGTGATGGGATATTGGCACCCGGGAATGATTGGGGAACTGAGAAAGGTGTCCTCTGACCGGAGGAGGCAGTGACGCACAATGGTGCAGTGTTTTGGCAAGCGCTGGTGAAGTGTAGCACTGGGGTATGAAAAATGACCTTGCCTCACGCGAACTCCCTAAATCTGCAGAGAAGATTAAGAACACACAGGTATTCAAATCCCAAACAATAACAGCTTGTCTCATTTGACCTGAGAATGGGAGTAGCCAAAACGGTAACGCTTTCATTACATTGTGCTACATAGTGTTAGCCGGCTGGAGCCGAAGACAAGATCGCCGTTTCACAAACTAAGATAAGGGATTACGCTGGGATTTCCCAGTTATCCAGGATGAATTAAGCCTTGACTGGGTCACTCCAGCAGAGGCACATAAATCACCATGGAGATTTATTCTGTGCAGCTAGCCCGTTCCTCGACCAGGCTAACAGCCAGGATCTATTTAATCCTGAGGGTTTCTGATCACCCAGCAGTGGTTTCACCCTATGGCCAATATGCACCTAACAGGTGCATATTGCTGTTCATTTAAGTACTATTAATTTAAAGTTGTGACCATTATTTTTATAATAATTCAAGTTGACATTATTACTGTTATATTGCTGTATGAAGACTGATGTTCATATTGTTTAAGTTAAGAAAGTTTAATTAATATATTATGGCAGTTGTTGAGAAATTAGAAAGGGCTGATACAATTTCAAATGTGTTTTTAAATGAAGTCTGTTACCAAGGGATACATACAAGGGCTGTGTATTTCTATAGTTGACCAATGCACCCTTGAATTATTTTGGTTGATTATTTTTTTTTTATTCTTTAACAATAAGTATCATATTTTTCCGCTTCCATGTGCATTGTATTTGGCATCTTAGCACATTAATTTGTGTTGTCCAGTAAACTGAAACTATAATTTGGAGGATAGCCAACTTTAAGAACATATCCTAATTGTACAGTCCTCCCAAATTATAGTCTTAGTTCACTGGACCAGTAACTATCTAGTGATGTAGGCTACTGTACATTCATGACAACAGGGAGAGGACACCCTCAATGGTTTTGACCCTATATTTCGGGGGGGGGAATAACAGATGAATATATTGTTCTCATTCGTGTTTACAGGTGCATGGAATTTATCACTTAATTATCTCTCATAGTTTCTAGATTTTAGAGTCCAATTTCTTTTTAGTGTCTTTATTTTCTATGTCCTGCGATATACAGGAGCAAGGCATATAATATGTAGAGAAGGAAACTCGTCCCTCTATCAAATAAAAAAAGCGAAAAAAAGCGTGGCAGACAAGTAGTGGACAGACTGGAATTATGTAGCTCAAAAATATACATTTGATGAAATACTGCTCTTAACTGAAACCATTCAATGAGTCACTGTCATTGGCAAAAACGAACAGTTGTACACACTTGCAAGTTAAAAGAGTAAGTGGAAGATAATATGACTCAGGACATTTATATTTTAGCCCATGAGAGAGAGGAGGAACAGAGTGAAAGAGATATTTACGCATCATATTCTGCGCTGTAGAAAATTGATCTTTATGGTAAATTTCCTGAGTAACATTATCTTCTGCTTACTTTTAAGGCAAAGAGAACAACTGTTAATTTGTGCAAATGATTAGTAGCCTAATCCTTGAATGGTAGTGATTAAGACGGGTTTCAATTCAGAGCCTAACAGTTAATGTATATATGAAGCTACAATTACGCATTCAGTCGTTGTCCTGGATCGCCTGCTCACGCCACTGCTCACTACAGCGTCAGGATTTTCTTTTATACAGATAATGTATTTCGATGATATCATACTTCCACAAGAAGCTACGGCATCACCCTGTATAAAGTAATATACAATGCATCTCCATTTTGCACCACAATCTACAGATCTACCTCATGTCTTTTGTAAGGGAAAGCCGTGGACGCCGCGATCTATCTTGAATTGCTTTCAGCCCAGCTCAACCTAGTCGTTCCTCCTCAGCCCGGGCTTGGCCTTCTCGGAACGCACTGCGGATGCACAAATTAGACAGGGTAGTTTCTCGCTATCAGTATCCTGAAGTTATATATTCGCTGCAAACAGGCGGAGTATCCAAACTGATGATAAGCATTCAACCAGAAGATGGGACAAGAAATGGTTAAAGAGTAAGTGTTGAGTTAGAGGGACAGATGGAGTTAGACTTGTTTGTAGGGTGGATCCGTACACGGCAATTGTAGACGCAATATCAATCATCACCAAAGCTGCTATAACTTAACTGAACAATCCTGGGTTTTATTTCTGATCTACCAGTAAAACCCAACACTATTCAGGTAGCAATTACTCATAGAATTGAGTTAGGATTAAGTCTGACCCTTTAGGAGATGGTCATCTGTCACATTTTTAGCATAAGAGTCTTATATGTATTATAATTGTGTGTTATTATAAAATAACAAAGGCAAGTGATTCACAACAGACCACAAAATAATATATTAAAACAATAAACACAGTGTAACATACAATGTTAAAATATTAAATCAAATTCTCACCAACACACCTGTAATCAACTCTAGTTTGTCTCCTAGATCAGTGTTTCTGATGGGGGTTCCATGGGGTCCCCAGCAAAGGGGAGAATAATTATTACCAGTATAATTCCATCCATAGCATAGCACAAACAAATGCATGACTATTAGAATGCAAGGATTTGTATACACTTCTCACAATAAAACATCCAAAGACAAAAATCCTGTAGGTGGGGCTGGAATGCAATATTGGGGGGGCTTTGGCCTAATATGCATCAATTAGGGTCCGAAAAAAAAAAAAAAAACGGACACCACTTTTCTAGAAGTATGATATAAGCAAGGACATATTTATTTGAAGTTAATCTGTGTGAAAAGCAGCACATACACAATACATTTCTAACATGTGCTTTAACATATATCCATGTGAGAAAGTTAGACAAAAAGAAGTATTCTTATTAACATTGTAAGAAACCCACAATGTGAGTTTCAAACATAATTTAACCGTGAATTGAAACCAAGCATATACAACCTCTGCAATGTTAATATCAATGTTGTATTTCAGGTTGATGATATCTTTTCAAAGATTCCTTAAAAAAAATGTTGATGGCAAACAGATGTATTAAACATTTTCATGCAAGCAAAGTTGTACTGAGCTTCATCGCCACTCTTTGCAGAGTCTTAAACTTCACAGCAGGACCCTTCTTCAAAAAATCTAAAATAACATTTTGATTTGAGGCAAAGACTCAGGCGTGAAACTAGAGGGTTATTAATTGGGGATACAAAATACTCAAAGATAAAACAATTGTGGATTCTTTTATCGTAGCCTCAAACGAGTCATGAAGCTCTCACAGAAGAGAGAGCCAGCAAGGTCATGAATGTGTTCTTACGCATGTGAAGGCAGTGTCTGTAACCTTCCTCGAATCCAGACGAGCTCTTGCAGACAAGCTATGAATAATTTTAGATAGGGTGTACAGGAGCTAAGAACAGGGGGATGAAGATGACGCTATCGTGACAAACCTGACCTTACTATGTTGTTCAGTATTGTATCCACACAGGGAGAGCAGAACCACAGGCCAAGCCGGTTCCCAGAAAAAGCCCATCCAGCTTGGTCAGCCACAACGGTAATCGAACAGGGCGAAGAGTGAGCAAACCACAACCGCAGGCAGAGCACGGCAA